>NW_026607103.1:550000-686064 GCF_029890125.1 Rhinichthys klamathensis goyatoka | reverse complement strand
GAAGTAAATGTATATAATTATCAGAATATTAAACAAATTAAATATACACGCTATTTTTTCACAGACGTCGCTGGAAAGTTTGTAGTTTGGTCAGTTATGGCAATAGCAAAGGAAGTAAAACGAGGAGCATATTACTAACGTTAACTGGGGAGAGAGAGAGACAATTAAATCGAGTTCTCTTTCATGTGTTATTGTGCTTGAACAGACAAATTCACACAAAATTATGTCAAAATTAAACATAAGCCCTATTCGCACGGGATTAGTACTATATGGGGGGGACCTCTAGTCATTTGTAATAATTGCGGAGGTTGTCTGTGTTCTTAATCCCGTGCGAATCGGCCATGTCTGTAATTTGTAAAGTGAAAATTCCCCCGCAAATGACCTACCATATTTCGCCGAACACCGAGGTCCTGAGGTAATATTAGTCCCGTGCGAATCGGCATCTCTGTGCTTTGGCGGGATCGTATAGAATTTTTTCAAGGTTTTTGTTTCATGCGCGCCTTTTTATCCATCTTTCGCGAAAAATGGAGCCTGCGTTGGAGTGTTTTGATAGTATTTTGGGTGCTGGATCATATCGCTATACAACTACTGCACAATTTGCAGAAAGAGAAAGCTGAAAATTATCAGAAGAGCAAAAACAAAAAGAACGATTAGATGGAGATGAGTGACATGTAGGCTATAGCAGCATGCGGTAAGGAACATTCTTCTGTTTATGATAGATCATACAGCTAGACCATAATAACGGCAAGATATTTCCTAGTAAAGCCTATTGACGTCATATCTGGGAGATAAGTCAGTAAATTTGAGTAAAATCACAGGCTTCGGTTATCCCGTGCGAATGCGCCACACGAAATTCAGATGTGGGGGGGCAATTTCTAAATCACACGTGGTCCTCAGATAGTACTAATCCCGTGCGAATAGGGCTATAGTCGGTTATGTCTTAAGTGAACGTAAACAGTTGAAAATAAAACACGTCGTGTGTATGTTGGTCGCGCTCATATTTAAATTGCGTAAGCTTATTTCATCAATTAGATCTAAAGATCTGATTAAGCCCAAGCCCATAGACCTCCCCTCGAAGAAATCAGGACAGAAGTGGGTGAAAGTGGCAAAAGACGGATTAAAACACCAGGTGTAAACAGGAATGTGTCTCCCTCGTCCACTTGTGATCGAATCTGGGCCATAAGTACAAACTTACATACGCATCAAACACTTGTACATACCAGAGGAGGTTAGGGTTAAAATACTTTGAGGGCGTCCTGATGAGATACTCTTTGCCTTCGCTCTCATTCTTCTTCTTTTCTTAGTCTCTTCCATATTCAAGCAGGAAATCTTCCTTATCAAACTCAGTGCAACTGAACACTCCTCTCCCTGCACAACAACAGAGAAGAAGAAAAATCATCACTGTAAATAACATATAATGTACATGACACAGCTTTATTAAACATTAATTTCACTTAAACTTAGCTCTATAAAACCATTTAACTCACCTTTAAAATCATTGATGAATCTGTCTTTGTTCTGAAGTGAAAACTACACCTCGTCCAGTGGCTTGGGCTTTCTCACTGTAACCAGTGTCTGCTGTCATAGAAAAGACCCTCATTAATACTGAATATTGCATTTCATTTGACATATTCAGCAGGTTTGTTTTCAGTATAAACATTAAGACTGACAGTTCTATTGGTACAGATTATATGTTATTACATTCAGGAGGAATAAGAGCACATCTTGACCAATCAGCCAGCAGAACTGCAGTAATATTTACAGTAGTCAGGATACTGTACTGGGGAACCCCTCCCCTTCACAGAGTGTAGTCATGAACTCCTTATTTTGATCATGGGTAGCCTATTTAATGTTACAATTACATTTATATTGCAAACTAACACTAGTTAAACTGACAAGCATCTCAGATTCCCTCCTGACAGTCTGTAAACAGAATGGCTATTATCACTGTGAGGCCGTTAGCATCGTTAGCATCAGGCGCTAGCGGCTTTATGACAGTAAACCGAGCAGCAAATAGCTTACAAGACATGCACAAACAAGACAAACTGACCAACAAGCGATTAAACAGCAGTACACCTTACCTTTCCAGTAATAGTTGCTTTAATCAGGTCCAAATCACAGGTGTCTTCTCTTCTCAGCTGCAGTTTCCATCCGGTCCAAACAAGAAATAAACGCGACGCTAACCTCTGATTATTAGACCATATGGATTATAATATAAACGAGATTGTAAAATAATAATACCATTATGTCTTTAAATAGCCATCTATGGTATAGTTTAAGCAGTTAACAGTGTGGTTAGGGTCGCGTTTCTCCATTAAACTGATTGATAACAGCTTTCAAGCTATTTTTAAATTTTTTATTCTTCTTTATATGATATTTAAGGATTACTTTTCATTGCAGGGTCACTCTGCATTCATATATTTCATTGACAATTGATAAATTATAAACAATAATGTTTAAATAGTTAGTCAAAAGCATTAACTCACTTGTATGAGGCAATCACATTAACACAGTGTTCTGACAAAACCCGACATTATGAGGACTTCCGGCGGTCACAGCCAATCACAAGCTGCGATTCCATACACAAGCGAATATTCATGAGGAGGTGCAGTACCCCAGACCCACCTACAGGGGCACTGTCTCGATACACACGTTTTACACAAAATCAGGTAAACGTGAACTATGGGGACTTGTGGAGAAATTTTGGATTAGAGCTCCCTCTATGTGTAGAAGCACTTCTACACTGTTAGAATTATGAGGACACCGGCCATGTCCTCATAACTCAAAATGTCCTCATAGTGTGGTGTGTATTCATATGAAATGTCCTCGTAAATCACAAAGACACACACACATGCTCGAGCTGGTGCAGACGACGCGCAGTTTCGTTTCATTTCACACACACACACACACACACACACACACACACACACACACAGTGCGAGTTATCTGCACAAACACAAATACTCTTATCTCGCTGAAATCTGGACGGATTTACAAACGGTTTGGTTTCTTACTAACGTTATTAACGTGGCTATACTAGCCTATAATGAATGTTAACATAATTAATACATAATTATCCATAAGTGTGCAGTGTCATAACTACATCTCTGACGTTTATAACGAACCAACCCATTTGAAAATCGGTAGAAAATTGAGCAAGTTATGGTTATTTAAAAAGTACATGCACCATAAACACAATGTTACGAGTGAGCGAGCAGCCTGTGACAAGATGGCCGCCAGGTGCGGACGTCCACCACCATTGGCCAACAGCGCGGACGACATCTAGCCTTTATATAGATATCTATACGTGTGACGCTCGACCTGTTGTTTTTGCCTATATGAGGACACGAATGCATGAACTTCCTCTCCAGACTCTAGATCCGCTCCGTGAGCATTTAACCGCTTCATTTGAGAAATCTATCGTCATGTCATAAACACAGAAACTCAAAGGTCTTCACGGCAACCCGTCAAAATAAAAGTTCGGTTTAACTTGACAGAAATATATTACTGTTGTACAGTAGAATTTAGATGCATCTCAATGTAATAATAATACTAACACTAATACAAATAAATTATGATCTCAACTTTATATTTTAAGGAATAATACATTTTTCTTCCATGTTTTAATTTTAACAGTAAAGCTCATTGTGCAGCACGTTGTTTGACAAAAAAAGTTTGTTCAATTTCATGATTAAAAGAAATGTAATTAATGTTTTGTCTTCATTTGATCATTTGGTGAAATCGTGAGGAACAGTTCTGACAAACACAGTAGTAAACTCACAGAAACAGCAGCTATATCACTAGATTAGTTACCTGAGCCCGTGGTCCAATTCCACTTCCCTCTGTGGGAAGGCCACAGGCTTCCCCGACCTCCTCGCGGCCGTGTAGATGGCAGAAACCGGGTGCGCCTGGTCATAATAATCTGCCATTTTGTTTTTTTTTGTTCCACGTTTCTTCTTCTTTTATGGGTGTACTTCTTCTTCTTTGGGCTTATTGGCGGTTCGCATTCTTAAAAAGAGCATTACCGCCATCTACTGTAGGTACCCAGATAGCAAGCACAGTTGGGCCGATTCCGGCTGAAATGCGTCACTGTCGGCATCGGTGAACAGATAATGGGCCAGATCCGTGCCGACTGTGCATAACACATCTGGCTGACTGACGGCTTTTTCTGAATGGGCCAGTATCGGCTGAAAGCAGTTGTACTGGTGTCAGGTCCACTCGGTGTAGCTGTGTGTAACGTTATTTACCATCGGCCCGAGTTCGTTTTGTCTCAAGCGGGCCACTACTAGAATTAAGGAACTCAGCCGCCTGAAAAAGTAGAGGTGGGCGATACTGCAAAATTTGGTATCGATCCGATACCAAGTAAATACAGGGTCAGTATCGCCGATATCGATACCGATACCAAATACTTTTTAATTTTAAAAGCATGCCCTTGAACTTAAATGTACTTTCTTGTGCTAGAGCAGTGTGTCATAATTTATGAGGCTAATGCATTATTAATATTAAATCTGAATACATTTTAATGACCACTAAAATATTTTGTGATTTTTGATCTCAACTCGCCTGTTTATATAGCCTAATTATAGTAAATGCACTATTGTACATTATTACTGTTCAGAAGTATGGGGTCTGTAAGATTTTTAATTCTCTTCTGCATTTATTTGATAACGAATATTATTACAATTTAAAAAAAATCTGTTTTCTGTAATTTATTCATGTGATCAAAGCTGAATTTGCAGCATTATTTTAATATGCTGATTTTCTGCTCAAGAAACATCTCTTATTATTATCAATGTAGAAAACCGTTTCATATTTTTGTGAAAACCCTGGTAAATGTTATGCAGAATTATTTGATGAAAGTCGAAAGAACAGCATTTATATGAAATATATTTTTTTTTTAACAGTGTAAAACCCTTGACTGTCACTTTTGAACAATTTAATGCATGAACCTTGCTGAATAAAACTATTAATTTCATTAAAAAAACTTACTGATGTCAACATTTTGAACCGTTATGTACACTTTTAGTTTCTTTATTGTGAAATAACTCCTGATTGTTTCTCTGTCATCTAACGTTAAGCATAGAGGGGTTTCACCAACGTCACGTTCTGGGCGGTAACCCGGATGCGCGGCCATTATGGAGGCACTCGGATGTAAACAACAGCATGGATTGCACTGTTTATGTACGACTGAACACATTGTTACACTAATAAACCACGGAAAAAACACGTGGTAGGTGCGAAATCATATAGAGAAGGACTTGGGAAGCAAGAGAGAGCGCAACATTTTGACAAACTAAAGTTAATATGTGGTAAAAATCCGAACGAGTTAGCTTCTCTAGCACGTAACATTACTGCAATTTTTCCATCTATTTATTATCCCGACATAGGATACGTTCAGATTGTCAGTCCAAAAAAGCACATGAAATCCGTTTCAAGTTACATCCATATGTGGTTTGAAATCCTATTCAAATCACATATCAGGACATCAGCCAGCCTCAGTCTGAACGATCGGATTTCGCGTGGTATGTCTTAAAATGCAAACGTCATTTACAGGAAACATGCTGAAAGTCACTGCCGAAACAATGCTGTGTTGTTGCAAATTGCCGGACGAGCAGAAAAGTATTTTTTCTGAAACCGGCGCAGACGAGCGTGGGGAAAAA
This sequence comes from Rhinichthys klamathensis goyatoka, assembly GCF_029890125.1. Taxonomy (NCBI): domain Eukaryota; kingdom Metazoa; phylum Chordata; class Actinopteri; order Cypriniformes; family Leuciscidae; genus Rhinichthys; species Rhinichthys klamathensis. The sequence goes on along the minus strand of NW_026607103.1, from coordinate 680,404 downwards.
GCAGTAACGTTAGCCTAGGCTACATACCAGCCTCCAGTAGTCCAGCGCGCCGGCTACACATTTCCATGTTGTAACATTTAAATAAGACAACATCTAACATTATATTGCAAATGCAACCCCCTCCATCAATGCAAAGTCATTGCCATATTACCAAATAACATGCATGGACACACACACGTCGGATCTGAACAGTTGCGATACACAGTGTGGACATCATTTTAGATCAGATTCCAATTTGATACAAAGATCATCGGACTTGGTCTGACAGTGTGAATGTAGCCATAGTTAATACGTCAACATTTTAGCCATAGTCAACGCTTCATTTACACATGTAGCTGCTGATGCTGTACCTCTCTCAACCACAAACGCCTTCTTTCATCAGTTTTTGCACTCTTCTCTTTAACTTTTGACAGTCTATAGCACTCAACATGTTTTTTCCCAATGTGACTGATTGGTACAGACCAAAACTCGACCATTTTTTAGCAGCAATAATCAGCCAAATTTGCAAGTCCATTCAGTTCAGTGGCATTATTTACGTTCTGTGCCTCCAAAATGGCCGACTTCCGGATTGATGACGCGTCGTGAAACCCCTCTATTGAGGCTTCGTTTCCCAAACGCACTGTGAGCCAGTGAAGCCCCAGTCCAGCGAACGCTCTCTGTGATTGATTTCGTCTTGTATTCAGATGACTAGGAGAAATAGTTCTATCCTACAAAATTCGCTTATTTTTCCACTTAGAAGCATATTTTACGCACTGAATTTCGTTCTAAATTAATAAAATGACTGTTAAAAAAACACACATTTGGATCGATATTTTTATTTGAGGATCGATCCTTTTCGATACCACGTTGTATCGCAAGTATCAATATTTTAGGATCGATCCGCCCACCTCTAGAAAAAAGGTTTTGGCGGTTAATTTAAATCCTGAGGAGCATCCTGCAGACGCAGTCAGAACATCGGTGTCGAGAGGAATCATTCAGCTGAAAAAACGAGTAAGTAATTTAATTAATTTATTGTTCTAGTGTTGTTTGATGTTTTAACTGTCAAGATAAAAATAGTCATATATATAGATGTTTGCGATGATTACTGGGCCTACGTAACGTTAGAATACCCATTCGGTCGCGGAGAGTGTTGATGAGAAGGCCTAACGTTATACGGTCTCTTTTTAGGATGATTGAGTAATTTTTTATTAGAAAAACTGCTGTGATGCACACTGTGCACTGTAATGTTAGCTAATGAAATGATATTGAGTTATTGTAGTAAATGGGATGCTATAGTCAAGGTTGTCCAGTAGAGGGCGGCATGGGTTTGCATATGGGTTACCTCTGGTGATGCACGGGTATAGAGAGCAGTGGGTGTGTTAGTCTGTGATCTGCTGAGCCGGTGTCAAGAGGCACGTTGTCCGCTCTGCATCTGTTAATAAAGATTCACATTTATTTATCTACCTGTCTCCTCATGTATGATCACCAAAGGATATTACATAAATGGCGACGAGGATAAAAAGGCACTGAAGAACCAGGCTGAAAAGTGTACACGGCACTGACCGCGTGCAGAGAAGAGCAGATTGTGGATAAACACGATGGCAGCGCTGTTAGGAACGGTGAGCCCTTTTGACGGTGAGACACAATTATGGGAGGAATACAGTGAAATGTTGGACTTTTTCTTTCAAGCAAATGAGATTACCGACGCTGACAAAAAGAAAGCTGTGCTATTAAGTGGGGTAGGTGCAGCCACTTATAGTTTGTTGAGAAGTTTACTATGTCCCATGACTCCAGGGGAAAAAACATATGAGGAGTTGATAAACGTGCTCAAAAGCCATTATAATCCGAAACCGAGTGAAATTGTGCAAAGATATAAGTTTAATTCACGCACACGGAAGAATGGAGAGACTGTTGCTGACTTTGTGGCTGAGTTGAGAAAGTTAGCACAACATTGTGAGTACTTTCGCAAATGCTGCGAGACAGACTCGTGTGTGGAGTGAATGATGACCAGATGCAGCGACGGCTATTGTCAGAAGTGGACTTAAACTTTGAGAAAGCATTTAATATCTGTCAAGGAATGGAGTCGGCAAACAAAAATGTAAAAGATTTACAAGGAATGTTAACAGATGAGACAGCGCAAGCAACGAGGATGCTGAAAGGACAAACACCGGTGCATAAAGATGCGCAAAAATGCGCATTTCCTGCGCATGCGCGTGCGGTGTTTGTTTGTGTTTAGAGCTCCGTCGAATTGATTCATTAATCCTTGATTTTCTTCTTTACCACTCATTTATTAACAAGCACTTTCTATTTTTATATCGTGTGAACCTATCCTCGATACTATTCCCTATAAAAAACAATCGGATTGCTTTGATATCGCTACTTAGATCCAACTTTGCGAATCTCGGCTACTAGCCTTTAGCCCGCTAGCATTTCACGCGTGGGCTCACCGAGCATCTGATTTTACACCCGTTTCACTGAAAGGATACAGGTTATATCCAGCATTCCAGTCCTAAATTAGTAGTGATATTGGTAGTATCACTGCTAATTTACTGTTCATCTGTTATAATGGCGAACATATCGGATGTGTGTCTAACGTTACCTCTGAGTGCAGGTGAGGACACATTCGAGCTGATGTCCGTACGATTGGAACTGGAATCGGTGGAGAAACAGATCCGTGGTCTGCTGGAGAGGCAAGCCGAGCTGCGGGATCGGCGATCAGCGCTTGAAACGTCACGCGCCGATGCTCACAAGTCAGTGGTTAGTAACTTTTTGACTCCGACTTCCTCTACTCCGTGCGTTTCTCTGCCCAGGAGGACGCGATCATCTCTGGCTTCATTCACTCCGGCACCGACACAGCACCATGGACCCTGGGTGATCCCACAGCGGAAGACACGAGCCAGGACCAGAGCAAGAACCTCTCCGCCCCTCCCGGTCTTCGAGATCTCCACTCGGAACCGCTTCTCCCCTCTTCGCGAGTCGGAACGCGACGACGCCGTGATCATCGGCACTTCCATGGTCCGTCATGTCCGCGCTACCTCAGGTAAGGGTAAGGTGCGCACTCACTGCCTTCCTGGTGCTCGTGTTCTTGATGTCGCCGCACAGGTTCCCGAGATCCTGAACGGTGACGAGCGCGTCGGAGCCGTTGTCCTCCATGCGGGAACGAACGACATCAGGCTGCGGCAGACGGAGGTTCTGAAGAAGGACTACAGGAGCCTGATCGAGACGGTACGCAGAACAGCGCCTGAGGCAACGATCATCGTGTCTGGACCGCTTCCCACGTACCGACAAGGACAAGAAAGGTTCAGTAGACTATTTGCTCTAAATGAATGGTTAATGTCATGGTGTAATGAACAGAAACTGCTCTTTGTAAATAATTGGAATCTGTTCTGGGAGCGACCTAGGCTGTACCGTGCTGATGGCCTGCACCCCAGCAGAATCGGAGCGGCTGTTCTGTCGGACAACATCTCCAAGACGTTGCACACCATCTGACTAGTAAGTCAAAGTCCAATTCACAGTCTTTGCTGTCCCAACTTAATTGATATAAGTAGTGTAGAACATTATATAGAAACTGTGTCTATTCCTCGTCTAGTGAGGCCAAACAATAAACATCTTAGTGTAGGATCTAGGAAAAATCTTATTGTAATTAAACCAGAAAATCTAAATATCAGTGAACAAAAACAATTTCTAAAACTAGGTCTTCTAAACATTAGATCGCTCACACCTAAGGCGGTTATTGTAAATGAAATGGTCACAGATAATAGCTTCGATGTACTTTGCCTTACTGAAACCTGGCTTAAACCAAACGAGTATTTCGGTCTAAATGAGTCCACTCCGCCAAGATACTGTTATAAGCATGAGCCCCGTCTGATCGGTCGTGGCGGCGGTGTTGCAACAATCTATAGAGATATTCTTAATGTTACTCAGAAAACAGGTCACAGGTTTAACTCGTTTGAAGTACTTGTGCTAAATGTTACGCTCTTAGATGTAAGAAAGAAATCCCTATTATCTCTAGCCTTGGCTACTGTATATAGACCTCCAGGGCCATATGCTGATTTCCTAAAAGAGTTTGCAGACTTTCTCTCAGATCTATTGGTCAATGCTGATAAAGCAATAATTGTTGGAGATTTTAACATACACGTAGATAACACAAATGATGCGTTAGGGGCTGCGTTCACAGATTTATTAAACTCCTTTGGGGTCAAGCAAAACGTCAGTGGTCCCACTCATCGTCTAAATCATACATTAGATTTAATTATATCATACGGAACCAATCCAACCGATATAGATATTATACCGCAAAGTGACGATCTCACTGATCATCACATGGTAACTTGTATAATACGTACTGCTGAAATTTGTCATGTTGCGCCGCGTTATCGACCAGGCAGAACAATCCTTCCGACCACTATAGATAGATTCTCAAATAGCTTACCTGATCTATCTCAGCTGCTCAGTGAACCCAAACAAACAGATGAACTAGAGGAAATGACCAGCAGTTTGAGCACCATTTTCTCTAGTACATTAGATATTGTTGCACCAATTAGATTAAAAAAGGTTAGAGAGAAAACTAAAGCACCATGGTACAATAGTACTACACATGCTATCAAGAGAGAAACTCGTAACCTAGAGCGTAAATGGAAACAAACTAATTTAGAGGTCTTTAGAATCGCGTGGAAAGACAGTGTGTCACGTTATAAAAAGGCTCTAAAAGCAGCCAGGGCTGAGCATCTCCGCAAACTAATAGAAAATAACCAAAATAATCCAAGGTTTTTATTTAACACCGTGGCTAGACTAACAAATAAACAGACATCACCCGAGCAAATTATTCCGTTACAGTATAGTTGTAATGATTTTATGAATTACTTCAATGAGAAAATAGAAAGCATCCGAAATACAATTGTAAATGTACAATCCTCTATGGTGTCTTGTGATTCAGCCTCAATTATCGCCCCTCAAGAACAACTACACCGCTTTACAACTATAGGACAGGAAGAGCTAAATAAACTTATCATTGCATCTAAACCAACAACATGTTTATTAGATCCAATACCCACTAAACTACTGAAAGAAGTGTTACCTGTAGTGGAAGAGCCTCTTCTCAATATTATTAACTCGTCTTTATCTTTAGGTCATGTTCCAAAAATATTCAAGCTGGCAGTTATAAAACCTCTCATTAAGAAACCGCAATTAGATCAAAATAACTTAGCAAATTACAGACCCATTTCAAATCTTCCATTTATGTCTAAAATACTAGAAAAAATTGTGTCCGCTCAATTGTGCTCTTTCTTGCAAGAAAATGAGATATATGAAAAATTTCAGTCAGGATTCAGACCGCATCATAGCACAGAAACTGCGCTAGTTAAAATTACAAATGATTTACTTTTAGCTTCTGACCAAGGCTGTATCTCAATACTAGTTCTACTCGATCTTAGCGCTGCGTTCGACACTATAGATCACAAAATACTCTTGGATCGACTACAAAACTACACTGGTGTTCAGGGACAGGCATTAAGCTGGTTCAGATCGTACTTATCGGACCGTTACCATTTTGTTTGTTTAAATGGGGAAAAATCGAAGATAACGTCAGTAGACTATGGAGTGCCGCAAGGATCGGTGTTAGGCCCTCTGCTATTCTCAATATATATGCTGCCACTTGGTAATATTATAAGAAAACATGGAATTAATTTCCACTGCTATGCTGATGACACTCAATTATATATTTCATCACGACCAGATGAAAACACTAACTTATCTAAATTGACAGAATGTCTTAAAGATATAAAATGCTGGATGACGTGTAATTTCCTGCTATTAAATCCAGATAAAACGGAGGTATTACTTATTGGTCCTAAAAACTACCCACAAAATCTCTTACAATACAACTTTAATTTAGAAGGATGTCCTGTTACCTTATCGACTACAGTAAAAGACCTGGGTGTTATACTAGACCGCAACTTGTCTTTCGAAAATCATATTTCATATGTTACAAGAACTGCCTTTTTCCACCTTAGAAACATTGCTAAATTACGTAACATGCTATCTGTTTCCGATGCAGAAAAGTTAGTTCATGCATTCATGACCTCGAGACTAGATTACTGTAATGCTTTATTAGCTGGTTGTCCTGCATCCTCAATAAACAAGCTACAGTTAGTGCAAAATGCAGCCGCTAGAGTTCTTACTAGGTCAAGAAAATATGATCATATAACACCGATTTTATCATCTCTGCACTGGTTACCTATTAAGTTCCGTATCAATTACAAAGTACTACTACTGACCTATAAAGCCCTAAATGGTTTAGCTCCTGTGTATTTAATGGACCTTCTATCGCCCAGACTGATCTCATGAAATGGCGTATGTATGACACGCCAATTCGTATTTCCATTTTTGGCGTGCTATCAACACGCATAATCGCTTTTCAGCGTGTTTATCAACGCCTTTGACTTAACGTTATATTACTGTATTATGTATATATAAATATATGACCTACCCCAACCCCGTCCCTAAACCTACCCGTCACTGGGGTTAATACCATTTATGAGTCTTCTCCTACCATCCTAGGAAAAGAAATATCGCTCCACAGATGTAGATATAGATTTTGCTTCGTTTCGCTCGGACATTTAACGGCGTACACATACACGCGGAATCACTCGGACATTTAATGGCGTAGACATACACGCAAAAGATTTCGGCGTGGACATACACGCGGATAGCTGAAAATGCGTATAGATAACACGCCACTTGAATTGAAAGTGGCGTGTATGTTTACGCAAAGTCATGATGTCATGTTGTATCGCCCTACAATCCATCGCGTTCGTTAAGATCACTAAATTCGAGGCTTCTGGTCATTCCTAGGATATCTAAGTCCACTAAAGGAGGGAGGGCGTTCTCACATTTAGCTCCTAAACTCTGGAATAGCCTTCCTGATACTGTTCGTGGCTCAGACTCGCTCTCCCAGTTCAAAACTAGATTAAAGACGCATCTCTTTAGCCAAGCATTCACATAATGCTTACCTTCTATTGTTGAATCAGATCGAATGCATTAATACTATGAACAGCAGCTACGCTAATTATTTCCCATCTGCTTTTCTGCTGTTATCTCGGGACGCTAGTCCCGAGGTAAATAGCGTTCGTCAGCTCCAGTTTGTATCCAGACTCTCACGGAGACTTCAGATGCCCCAACACCTGCGATGAGACGACTCGACGCCTGTGAAGAGACGACTCAACGCCGGCGATATGTTATGCCCTAAATTAGTACATGATGACTAACTAACTATATTCTTCTATGTACATTTCTGAAATGCACTTTCTGTAAAGCTGCTTTGAAACAATATGTATTGTGAAAAGCGCTATACAAATAAATTTGAATTGAATTGAATTGAATAAAGTGTACTCAGCGGAAAGGAAAGGCCCGGAAAGAGACTTTGTGTGTTATAGATGCAAAGGAAATCATGCGCCCGAGGAATGCCGGTTTGTGAACGAACTCTGTCATAAATGTGGGAAGCGTGGACACATAAAACGAGCATGCAAGTCGAAGCAAGCTGGGGCTAGTTTACAGAAAGCACCGTTCAAAGGCCAAAGAGGGGAGAGAAAGGAAAAAGAGAAAGGTAGGAGGTCACATTTAGTCAAAGAGGAGGAAGTGAGTGAGGAAGAGGATGCAAGTGGTATCAATACAATTTACAGTGTATCACAAAACCTACCTAAAGTGGCTCCTATCACACCAAGTTAAAGGTGAATGGCATGGAAGTGGAGTTTGAAGTGGACACAGGATGTGGTGTCACAATCATCAGTAAGGAGCAATATTCTAAGCTATGGAAAAGAACAGACATGCCCGAGTGGAGATCATGCAAATTGAACTTGAAGACATATACAGGTGAGAAGATGGGGGTGCTGGGACAAGTCACAGGAAGAGTGACAGGCCAGGAAGTAGAAAAAAAACTGGCAATGGTCGTAGTAGAAGGGGCAGGACCAAATTTGTTGGGCCGTGGCTGGCTAAAAGACTTAGGGCTGCTGCCACAGCTGGTAAATAAAGTAACAACGACTCCAGCGCTAAAATTGTCAGGAGTTTTAGACCGGCACACTGAAGTGTTCAAAGAAGAGCTGGGACAGCTTAAAGGCACCACAGCGAACATTCATGTTAACCCCGAAGCACAGCCACGATTCTATAAGCCTCGACGTTTACCCTTTGCAGTAAAACCCCTGGTGGAGGCAGAGCTTCAAAGAATGGTGGAAGAGAAAATTATAGAACCAGTACAGTTTTCAGAATGGGCAGCACCCATTGTACCCGTGAAGAAGCCAGATGGCTCAATTCGAATTTGTGGGGATTACAAACTCACAGTAAACAGAGCATCCAGTGTGGAACAATATCCTATTCCTAAAGTGGACGATTTGTTTGCACAGTTAGCTGGAGGGCAGAAATTCTCAAAGCTGGACATGAGCCACGCGTATCAGCAGATCATGCTTGACCAAAGTGCCAAGAAATATGTCACTATCAATACACACAAAGGACTGTACACTTACTGTAGCCTACCATTCGGAGTAGCGTCGAGCCCAGCCATCTTCCAACGCACTATGGAAGGAATCTTGCAAAACATGCCACACGTCACAGTTTATTTGGATGACATTTTAGTCACAGGGACTAGTGAGGAAGAACATCTGAGAAACCTGGAAGAGGTATTGTCTCGGCTAGAAAGAAGTGGGCTGAGGTTGAAACGCAGCAAGTGTGAGTTCCTTGGAGAGGAGGTGGTATTTCTTGGCCACAAAATCAGTGCCGCAGGTGTGCATCCAGTCGCAGAAAAAGTCAAAGCGATCCAGGAAGCCCCCACACCGCAGTCTGTGAGTGAACTGAAGGCTTATTTAGGCCTGTTGAACTATTATCATAAGTTCCTGCCTAGTCTATCCACTTTGTTAGCACCATTACATGCACTGTTGAGGAAGGAGACAAAATGGGCATGGGGCTCTGAACAAAAAGAAGCCTTCGCAAAGTCAAAAAACCTTCTGCAGTCCTCAGCCATTCTAGTGCATTATGACATAAAGAAACCGATCATTCTGGCTTGTGACGCTTCCCCATACGGGGTTGGAGCCGTGTTGTCGCACATGATGGAGGATGGCACAGAGCGGCCGATCGGATTTGTGTCACGAACACTGAATGCAGCTGAGAAGAATTACTCCCAATTAGAGAAGGAAGGTCTAGCTGTCGTTTTTGGAGTAAAGAAATTCCACACATACTTGTATGGGAGGCAGTTCACCATTGTAACGGATCACAAACCGTTGATTTCATTATTTAATGAACTGCGAGAAGTGCCACAAATGGCATCGCCACGTACAGAGATGGGCTGTGACACTGTGTGGATATGAATACACCATTGTATACAAAGCTGGCAAGGAACATCAAAATGCGGATGGACTAAGCAGACTGCCGTTAACGGAGAAAGGAATAGAGACTCAAGAGGAGGAAGAAAGAGTACTTTTGCTTGAAGAAAATGATGTGCCCCTTGTCAAAGCAGAACAAGTGAGAAAACAGACAAAGATGCAGTTTTAACTCGAGTGAGAGAGTATGTGCTCAGAGGATGGCCAAAGAGAATGGACGAGTCCGTTTTTGGAGCATATACTAAGAAACGAGATGAACTCAGTGTACAGGGAGGTTGTGTTCTGTGGGGAGCAGAAACAATTACACATCAATCACCCTGGAATAACCCGAATGAAAGGTTTGGCACGAAGTTACATGTGGTGGCCACAGATGGACGCGGAAATAGAAGGCATGGTAAAAACTTGTGCCACATGTCAAGAGAATAGGAATTCTCCCCCCTGTGCACCTTTACATCCATAGGAGATGCCAAACCTGCCATGGAGACGAATCCACATTGATTATGCTGGTCCGTGGCTAGGGAGAATGTTCTTAATCTTAGTGGATGCCTACTCTAAATGGCTAGAGGTGTACCCGTTACATAAGTCTACCTCTACTGTAACCATTCAATGCCTGAGACAAAGTTTCAGCCAACATGGGATACCTGAAATGGTGGTGTCGGATAATGGCAGCAGTTTCACAAGTGCAGAGTTCCAAGAGTTTATGACCCGAAATGGCATCAAACACATCACCACAGCACCGTATCACGCAGCGTCTAATGGACTGGCTGAACGGGCGGTGCAGACGTTCAAAAGTCTGATGAAAAAGAGCACAGGAGATTCCATTGAGACAAAGCTTGCTAGAGCATTGTTCAGTTACAGGATCACACCACAGTCGACTACTGGGAAATCTCCTGCGGAACTGTTGTGTGGAAGAAAGCTAAGGTCTACCTTGGATCTCATCCATCCTGATTTTAAAAGTCAAGTGCAGGAAAAACAGATGAAACAAAAATTTTACCATGATCGACATGCTAGGGAGAGACTTGTGACTGAAGGTGACCAAGTGTACACTAAGAACTTTGGATCAGGGCCTATCTGGGTTCCTGGGACAGTTCAGAAACAGACGGGACCGGTGTCTTGTACGGTTGCACTTGGAAATGGCCAGATAGTGCGCAGGCACATAGATCAAGTGAGGAACAGGCATGTTGGGCCTACAGAGGAAACTCTGGTGTTGGAGGAACAATCAGGGAAAGAGGGGGAAGAGTTAACATCAATCGTGGGTGTCACAATCTCCAAAGACACTAATGTGGAGCAGACAGAGGAAACGACCAAGGAGGTGTTAAGGTCAGAAAATCCTGTGGTGAAAGACAATGTAGAGTTAAGGAGGTCGACGAGACCGAAGAAGACTCCGAGATACTTACAGGATTTTGAGTAGTTAGAAGTGAGTTCCCCAGCCACAGGGCAAGAATGCGTCCTGGAACTCACTGGGACGGAGGTAGTCCACCCAAAGTCCCTAGTTTATGTTGTAAATGCACACATGTTATGGTTTTGTGTGGTTTTCTTGCATATTACTACTTGGTCAAATTTACAAAAGTTATAAACGTGATATATTGTAAAGAGTAATGTAAATACTATTGGAAGCTAGTGTTATCTGGGAAACGGGGATGTAGTAAATGGGATGCTATAGTCAAGGTTGTCCAGTAGAGGGCGGCATGGGTTTGCATATGGGTTACCTCTGGTGATGCACGGTATAGAGAGCAGTGGGTGTGTTAGTCTGTGATCTGCTGAGCCGGTGTTAAGAGGCACGTTGTCCGCTCCCCAGCTAGAATTTTTTTGTTCTAAAAATGTTCTGAGAACATTACCATGCATTGTTCTAATAATGTTTTCAGCGGGTAGTTTTCTTTTTGTTCCCAGAATGTTCTCTTAAAAGTTCTAATAACATTCTTTAAAAACATTCTAAAAATGTTTAATGCTAACATTGTTAGAACATTATTCCCTAATGTTCTTATAACATTTTCAGCGGGTAGTTTTCTTTTTGTTCCCAGAATGTTCTCTTAAAAGTTCTAATAACATTCTGTAAAAACATTCTAAAAATGTTTAATGCTAACATTGTTAGAACATTATTCCCTAATGTTCTTATAACATTTTCAGCGGGTAGTTTTATTTTTGTTCCCAGAATGATCTCTTAAAAGATGGCATAACATTCTCTAAGAACACTCTAAAAATGTTTTGTGATGACCTTCTATAAAGGTTTAATCATAACACTTTTAGAACATTACATCCCCTAACATTCTTATAAAGTTTTTAGCCGGAAGTTTTATTTTTGTTCCCAAAATGTTGTCTTAAACAAAAAAAATGCTTAGCTATAACATTGTTAAAACATACAATTTTATTAATCTCAAAATTAAAACATCAAAATCTAACAGGTTTATAAATGGCATCCACATAAATTATTAGAAGTTCTGCGTACAGTAAATGCCCAACATTACATGAAGAACTCAGTAAAGTCACTCATGCGTCTTGACTGCTGTGTTTGCTCAGAGCGCTCATCATCAGTCTTTGCTTGTCTTGGTTCTTCAGAAGAGTAATCCAGTCATCTGTATTAAGATTAGGTGTTCTACTGTTCTTCTCTTCTAGTTGTCGCTGCTCGCCCAGTTAGCAGCATTGAGCTCTGTTCTCTGTGTGCATGGTAGTTTTTCCTCATAGCCTATACAAGAAGATCATGCAAAAGTGTAAACAGAAAGAATACAAATACATACATATTAAGATCACAAGCAATATTGACATTGACAACTTTCAAAATTAGCCAGCCTAATTAGTAATCAGAAATTATGTAAAGACTAATTTATTTAAAGTATAAATATGATACCTTATGAGTATCTTTTTTTTCTGTAATTTAAAACATATACTTAATCCATTATATACATGTTAATAACACAACTAGAGGCTAAATTATGTGAACAAACTATGATGTTGGCTTGAGAAGCCTGAACCTCGAACCAAGACTGGAACTCAGGTCGCCCTGAGCACAGCTCCAGCATCACAGCGCTCGTTGCCCACTGGGCTATTGATTAATTCAAAAGGCTGATCCATCAGCAATGAAACATTTAATTTTATTAAATAATTAATTCAAGTTAAGACAAATTAGTTGGACAGCAGCAATTAACATTTTGTCAAAAAATCATGATTCTCAATTTACCAGAATCATGCAACTTTATTCTTTTATTATATTAATTTGAATATTTGTATTAATTTGTAAAAAAAATAAAAATAAAAAATATATATATGTATGTAATTGTATTTTATAATACTGTCACATCTTACATTTGCTCTGATGTTCTGAGTTACCAGCAAGTAACTGATCAACCTTGTAATGTATACCCTTTCTCATTAATTGGCATACATTTTTTTCCCCCAGCTTTTTTAAAGTTTGATGTCCCAAATGTACCCGACAATGTGAAGGTTGTTGATGAATCGGGGACTGAGGTGGATGAGGATGTTTTTGAGGATCTAGTTAAAGATCCCTCGGTTGGTGTTCTCACCATAAAACATGGTGCAGGTTTGCAAATTTTTTTATTTACTTTCTATAAATTTTCTCAGTGCTTGCTTATTAGTATCATAAAGATTTTGACCACCCTATATTCAACTAGACTTGGAATCTGCCTCTCCACAAGCCTCTCCTGTGCAGTTAAATGTGTCACTGTCTTCATCAATCGACTCCACTGACTCACAGGATACAGTAATAATTGAAGAAAGCTCTTCAAGTAAAAGAACGAGACTAGATGATGAAGCTAAAAAGGTGGGCATCAAAGTAGTTCTTTATACATTTTGGGGGGGTTGGGGAAAGACTGTTAAAATTCATCAATCTGAAATAATAGCCTTTTTTTTATTACATATTTTTTTTCAGGTAATGTTTTGTACTTTAACATGCCATATTTATGTTTTTTTTTTAAGTTGGTGGAATCCATTCTTGTCCATAAACCTGGTGGAGAGCATATAATAAATGAATACAACCGATTTAAGACTTTGGGAGATGAAACGAGGAGGAAAATGGTGAACATCCTGGCAGCTGACATGACAGAAAAGAATGGGTAATCTGCATATCTTTAACTGGTGTATATGGTCTCTCAATGTAGTTCCATAATTTGTTTTTTTTTTAACCTGTGCTAAAGATAGATTATTTATTTATTATACAGTACATCACCACCAAGGCAGGTTAAAGAAAAATATGCCAGAGGAATTGTCTCTTTGTTCCCTTACCTCAGTGACCCCTTGTCCAAAAAAGGCTATGTAAGTATCACACCATTTTTGAATTTTAATTCTGTGTTGACATGTCTTAAATGCTGATGATCACACACAATACAGGTGGTGTATTTTGCTCTTGAATTAAGACTTTTTCTCTTTATGTATTTTTGTCTTTCTAAGGAGCATTACTATGATGGTGAGAGTGGCACTGGGTACTTGGCATGGAGAATCAAAACTATACAAAGAGGCCTGGCTAAAGAACGAAGAGCATCATTTGATGGTACAAAATGAAATTCAGAAATCACCCTTTTTGCTTTTTTTTTCCATAGCTCATTATGCCATCTATCACAGTTTGGAGTTTTGTTGCTATTGAGTTGCCTTAACTGACATTTTAATTTGTATAAAGATGAACATCTTTTACTTTTTTTTTTTTTTTTTTTTACTCCATTCTTCTTTCTTTTCGGTAGGAAGTGGTTCATCCCAGTCATTCTGCTCAGCTGAGATTTCACGAAGGAGAGCTTTTCCCTGCATTGTTATAGGAGCCACAAATCCTAAAGGGTCAAACAAACTGTTGACTGTGGCCAAAACACCTCTCTTAGTGTATGGTCTATCCTCTTGAGACACTTTGAATGTGAAACTGTCTGTTTCCAGGTTCCACAAGACCCCCAAGCTGCGCTGTAAGGGAGATCATCTGACGTGAGGTCCAAATCCTTCAGATCCTTGGCCCTCTCATCAGCTGGAAAAGCTTCCATAACCTTGTGACTGTTGGATGCTATCTTGTGCAATTTCAGGTTGGAGTCAGCTAGCATCTTCTGTGATCTTGTTAGGATGTCAATTGCTTCTTCAGGGGTTGGTGCAGATGCAAGTCCATCATCAACATAAAAATGTCTTACAACAAACTGCTTGGCATCAGCGCCATGTTCTCTCTCACCCTCTGCTGCAGCGCGCCTCATGCAATAAATAGCCACGGCTGGTGAGGGGCTATTTCCAAATACATGGACCTTCATTCTGTAGTCCCTCACCTTCTTGCTGAGATTGTTCTCTTCATACCAAAGGAACCTGAGGTAGTCTCTGTGGTCTTCGTATACAACAAAACTGAAGGGTTGGTCAAAATCCCTTGCCTCTTCAAATACATATATAATCATATATCCTTTTGAATGGTTATATACTTCCTTTATAAAAATCAATAATCAAATATATTCATTATCACATAATAATTTTTATATTCTTTGTGCTTGTGAAATTATATTTTCTTAAATGCATGTGATCTAAATAACCAGTTTCTTTTAGGTGCATTCCAATCTTACTTTGAGATTGCACGTAGTACACGCAGGACACGAAGGCCACGTAACCCACAAGGCCGTTTGTCTCTTTCTCTGGTATCAGTAGAGGGTCCTAAAGGCAGCGTGGACACATATGATTCTTCGCTGGACATATGGTCAAGCTATATTGAGTGTTACTATCAAACTTTAATTGTTGTATTAAAATGTATTCCTTCCAGTATATTTCCTTCCTTGGGAGTAAATGCCAGTGATCTGTTTTTCTCCCAAACGAGTGAATGTTTTAGCATTATGTTTTGGTATACTTAACTGATAATAAGGAGCTCAGACTCTCTTCAGCCTTGATGGGAGCTGTTATTTGCTAGTGTCTGTTATTTGTGTGTGTGTGCGTATGACATTCTATGTAGGTTCTGGACGGTCGGACCAGACACCCCGGCGCCCTTCTCTAACCTGCGAGGCCACCACAGACCTAAATCCAATGAGTGGACGACAACTATCGTGACTAATGGCGATAGGCACCCCTATCTCCTCACATGTGTTAAATTGTTTAGGCTTTCATGTTTCTTAGCCAATGAGAATCATTCAACCTGTAAGCAATGACGTAGCTTAGACCTTGGAAATGGTATAACTGCTGTGATCTTTGTAACTGTAAGCGGGGCGGCCTACGAACTCTTGTGTGAGTCTTGAAGCTGACTTCTGCTGATGAAAATGCAAACTATCTTCAGTAAAACTTTTCTTTAATTTTTTATAATTCTGACTCCGGGTCTTCATTCTTCATATCTGGTTCTGGGTCTTTGACTGTATACCCCTAACAAAACAATAAAACATTTGCTGTATATCAGCTGTGAATGCAATGGATTCTTTTCTGAAACGTAGAAGAACCCCCAAAAGGCTGTTATTCAAATCAGGACCACTAAGCAGCACTTTGTTTAAGGACACTCCTTCATATTCAGCACTTGAATCAAATACCACTCTTAGCTGGTCAGGTTTCTTAGGGTGATATACGCCAAATGAAGGTAAGTACCAGTGTTCTTTATGTTTCTTCAGTGGAGGAGCAGGCTCTGAATGCTCGTTTTCTAACATTTTCTGCATGAAGTCAATGTACTGCTTCTTCATGTCAGGTTTTCTGTCCAGTGTTTTCCTGAGAGAATAAAGACGCGTCATTGCTTGCTCTGTTACTTGGAAGGCACTGTCTGGTGGAGCGAAATGGTAATGGCGCCACCCAGCTGTTTGCTTCATTTTGATAGACTTCTCTGTCCATCAAATCAAGAAAAACCTGATCATCCACTGAAAACGCTGATTTTTCATCTTCTCTGGTTCTTTCAAAAACAGCAGATCCCAACATGTCTATACTACCACTATGGCACTCTTACTGTGTACAAGAGGCCGGAGAACAGCCGAGATGTGATGACTGACTGAGACTCTCCTTCACTAAGATTTTGTTTGGGCATGGGCTAAGAAAAGATGTGCGGCCGTTACTGAGCACATGTGTTTTCAGGACATTAACACTTGATGGCTTGTGAGTTGTTCCTAGGCAGATGTCGCCCACGATGACCCATCCCAGGTCCAGCCTTTGCGCATAAGGAGCACTGTGGGGTCCGTTAATTTGCTCTCTGACCTTGTGCACCCGCAGGATATCTCTTCCCAAGAGTATGAGGATGGGAGCGTCTGGATCCACAGGAGGAATCCTCTCAGCAACTCGCTGCAGGTGGGGATGACAACGTGCCACCTTAGGAGATGGGATCTCTGTGCGGTCATCAGGAATCATGTCACATTCAATTAAACTTGGTAGTGATAGTTGTATTTTGCCATCCATGGATTCGATCATCAAGTTTATAGCTCTTCTGCCCATTGCTTTGGTTACCCCTGAACAAGTTTTCAGTGTGTATGGGTCTGATGTGGTTGTTATGTTAAAAAGATTAAAGAATTCTGATTTAGCGAGTGACTTATTACTCTGTTCGTCTAACACCGCATACATTTTCTTTGCTTCCTCTCTTCTTCCAGCAGGATACACTATCACTGGACTGATTTTGGAGCAGGAATGTAGACCATCTGAATTGCCGCATATCTCTGTGCATTTGGATGTCACTGGTGTCAAAGCATTTCCATTCACCTCCCTGCCATCATCTTTGTCAGCTTCTTGGCTCCCTGTTGTAGTGGGTGGAGGACCAGGATGCAGTGCTGAGACGTGTTTCTCACTGTTACACTCTAGACATTTAAGTGTCACTCTGCAGTCTTTTGCCATATGCTGTACTGACCCACAACATCTGAAACAAATACGGTTCTCTTTCAGAAATGATTTTCTTTCATCAATATGTTTAGCTCTGAAGCTCCTGCATTTTTTTAGTGGGTGGGGCTTTTTATGTATGGGACATAACTTATCAGGACTTTCCATAATGTTCTCACCAGAGCTACACTGGATAGTCATAGAATCTTGTGGAACTTCTGTTTTGTGCACAGTTACAGAAGCTCTGTTGCCACTTCTTGTGTATTTCTCAGTTTTCAAGCTCTGGGTGCTGGAGGATGTAAAGGCAAAACTGGGGTCGTTTTTCACTCGTGCCTGTTGTCTTACAAAGCTGGAGAAGAAACGAAAAGGTGGGAATGCGACTCCATTGTCATCCTTATATTTGGATCCTGTGGCAACCCATCTCTCTTGCAAGCTGTAAGGTAATTTCTCCACGATGGGATTTACTCCACGAGCTGTGTCCAAATATGACAGGCCAGGTAAATATCCTCCCTCTTTTGCACACTCTATCTCCTGAAGAATGTCACCTAACTCCCTTAGCCTGACATTATCTCTGTTGGTGAGTTTAGGGAAATCTTCAACCTTTTTCAGCAGAGCATGTTCTACTGCTTCTGATGACCCATAACATTCTTCTAGTCTTTGCCAGACTAAGTTGAGTGCTGCTGTTGGGTTGAACACATGTACAGAGCGAATGCTCTTTGCCTGCTCTGCAGACTCCTCACCAAGCCATTTAGTTATCAAATCCAGTTCTTCCCTCGATGAAAGGTTGAGATCTTGGATGGCACTTTGGAATGATGCCTTCCATGCCCAGTAATTCTCAGGGCGGTCGTCAAATTTCAGGAGACCTGCACTCAACATTTCCCTGCGAATAAGGTATTTTGTTACGTCTTGCACACCTTGAGTGTCGGATAAAGGCTTCCCTTGAGGATGAAATGACTCTCTTGCAGGTTCTTTCTTTCTAACTAATCTATCTTCTTTCTTTCTAAATAATCTATCTATCTTTTATCTTTCTAACTAATCTATCTTTCTTTCTAACTAATCTGTTTTTTTCTTTCTAACTAATCTTTCTTTCTTTCTTTCTAACTAATCTATCTTTCTTTCTAACTAATCTATCCATCTTTCTTTCTAACTAATCTATCGTTCTTTCTTTCTATCTAATCTATCTATCTTTCTTTCTAACTAATCTTTCTTTCTTTCTAACTAATCTATCTTTCTAACTAATCTATCTTTCTTTCTCACTAATCTATCTTTTTTTCATTCTAACAAATCTATCTATCTTTCTTTCTAACTAATCTATCTTTCTTTTTTCTAACTAATCTTTCTTTCTTTCTAACCAATCTATCTATCTTTCTTTCTAACTAATATTTCTTTCTAACTAATCTATCTTTCTTTCTAACTAATCTATCTTTCTTTCTTACTAATCTTTCTTTCTTTCTAACTAATCTATCTTCTTTCTTTCTTTCTTTCTTTCTTTCTTTCTTTCTAACTAATCTTTCTTCTTTCTTTCTTTCTAACTAATCTTTCTTCTTTCTTTCTTTCTAATCTTTCTTCTTTCTTACTTTCTAACTAATCTTTCTTCTTTCTTTCTTTCTTTCTTTCTTTCTTTCTTTCTTTCTTTCTTTCTAACTAATATTTCTTCTTTCTTTCTTTCTTTCTTTCTTTCTAACTAATCTTTCTTCTTTCTTTCTTTCTTTCTTTCTAACTAATCTTTCTTCTTTCTTTCTTTCTAACTAATCTTTCTTCTTTCTTTCTTTCTTTCTCTCTTTCTAACTAATCTTTCTTCCTTTTTTTAGCTAATCTTTCTTTCTAACTAATCTTTCTTCTTTTTTTCTTTCTTTCTTTCTTTCTAACTAATCTTTCTTCTTTTTTTCTTTCTTTCTTTCTTTCTAACTAATCTTTCTTTCTTTCTTTCTTTCTTTCTTTCTTTCTAGCTAATCTTTCTTCTTTCTTTCTTTCTAACTAATCTTTCTTTCTTTCTTTCTTTCTTTCTAGCTAATCTTTCTTCTTTCTTTCTTTCTAACTAATCTTTCTTTCTTTCTTTCTTTCTTTCTTTCTTTCTTTCTAGCTAATCTTTCTTCTTTCTTTCTTTCTAACTAATCTTTCTTTCTTTCTAGCTAATCTTTCTTCTTTCTTTCTTTCTAACTAATCTTTCTTCTTTCTTTCTTTCTTTCTTTCTTTCTTTCTTTCTTTCTTTCTTTCTAATTAATTTTTCTTTCTTTCTTTCTTTCTTTCTTTCTTTCTTTCTTTCTTTCTAACTAATCTTTCTTCTTTCTTTCTTTCTTTCTTTCTAACTAATCTTTCTTCTTTCTTTCTTTCTTTCTTTCTTTCTTTCTTTCTTTCTTTCTTTCTTTCTTTCTTTCTTTCTTTCTTTCTTTCTTTCTAGCTAATCTTTCTTCTTTCTTTCTTTCTTTCTAACTAATATTTCGTCTTTCTTTCTAACTAATATTTCTTCTTTCTTTCTTTCTTTCTTTCTTTTTAACTAATCTTCTTTCTTTCTTTCTAACTAATCTTTCTTCTTTCTTTCTTTCTTTCTTTCTTTCTTTCTTTCTTTCTTTCTTTCTAACTAATCTTTCTTCTTTCTTTCTTTCTTTCTTTCTAACTAATCTTTCTTTCTTTCTTTCTTTCTAACTAATCTTTCTTCTTTCTTTCTGTCTTTCTTTCTTTCTTTCTTTCTTTCTAGCTAATCTTTCTTCTTTCTTTCTTTCTTTCTTTCTTTCTAACTAATCTTTCTTCTTTCTTTCTTTCTTTCTTTCTTTCTTTCTAACTAATCTTTCTTCTTTCTTTCTTTCTTTCTTTCTTTCTTTCTTTCTTTCTAACTAATCTTTCTTCTTTCTTTCTTTCTTTCTTTCTTTCTTTCTAACTAATCTTTCTTCTTTCTTTCTGTCTTTCTTTCTTTCTTTCTAGCTAATCTTTCTTCTTTCTTTCTAACTAATCTTTCTTCTTTCTTTCTTTCTTTCTTTCTTTCTTTCTTTCTTTCTTTCTTTCTTTCTTTCTTTCTAACTAATCTTTCTTCTTTCTTTCTTTCTTTCTTTCTTTCTAACTAATCTTTCTTCTTTCTTTCTTTCTTTCTTTCTTTCTTTCTAACTAATCTTTCTTTCTTTCTTTTTAACTAATCTTTCTTCTTTCTTTCTTTCTTTCTTTCTTTCTAATCTTTCTTCTTTCTTTCTTTCTTTCTTTCTAACTAATCTTTCTTTCTTTCTTTCTTTCTAACTAATCTTTCTTTCTTTCTTTCTTTCTTTCTAGCTAATCTTTCTTCTTTCTTTCTTTCTAACTAATCTTTCTTTCTTTCTTTCTTTCTTTCTTTCTAGCTAATCTTTCTTCTTTCTTTCTTTCTAACTAATCTTTCTTTCTTTCTAGCTAATCTTTCTTCTTTCTTTCTTTCTAACTAATCTTTCTTCTTTCTTTCTTTCTTTCTTTCTTTCTTTCTTTCTTTCTTTCTTTCAAATTCATTTTTCTTTCTTTCTTTCTTTCTTTCTTTCTAACTAATCTTTCTTCTTTCTTTCTTTCTTTCTAACTAATCTTTCTTCTTTCTTTCTTTCTTTCTTTCTTTCTTTCTTTCTTTCTTTCTTTCTAACTAATCTTTCTTCTTTCTTTCTTTCTTTCTTTCTTTCTTTCTAACTAATCTTTCTTTCTTTTTAACTAATCTTTCTTCTTTCTTTCTTTCTTTCTTTCTTTCTTTCTTTCTTTCTTTCTTTCTTTTTTTCTTTCTAATCTTTCTTCTTTCTTTCTTTCTTTCTTTCTAACTAATCTTTCTTTCTTTCTTTCTTTCTTTCTTTCTAGCTAATCTTTCTTCTTTCTTTCTTTCTTTCTTTCTTTCTAACTAACATTTCTTCTTTCTTTCTTTCTTTCTTTCTTTATATCTTTTTTAAACTAATCTTTCTTTCTTTCTTTCTAACTAATCTTTCTTTCTTTCTTTCTAACTAATCTTTCTTTCTTTCTAACTAATCTTTCTTTCAGTGAAACCAATCCTTCTGTCTATCTAACTAATCTTTCTTTTCTTTTCTAACTAATCAATCTATCCGACTTCAAACTACTTTAAACTTCTTCAAACTCTCTGGTCCGGCTTTCTCAAGCCAACTTAAAGTTTGTCTCATCAAACTTTTTTTCTAGTTCTTCTTCTTCTTCTTCTTCTTCTTCTTCTTCTTCTTCTTCTTCTTCTTCTTCTTCTTCTTCTTATTTTTCTTACCCAAAAAATTCTGACTGCTACTCCTCCTAGAGTTTTAACTCTACAAACTCCAAACTCGGGTCAGACCTTCAGACTGTTCTGACTCGAGTTGCTATATCTTTTCAGACTGATTTGACTTTCAGATTTCTTAAAAATTAATATTAAAAATCATAAAAATCCCATTGACTTTCATTGCAAAGTAGTCCCATTAGTGTACAACACAAACTCAAATCTAAACTCCCTGAAGCCCTAGACTCAATTAAACTACCATTCTATATGTACTAATGAACTTATCTATCTAACTATCTATCTAACTATCTATCTATCTATCTATCTATCTATCTATCTATCTATCTATCTATCTATCTATCTATCTATCTATCTATCTCTCTTTTTAACTAATCTTTCATTCTTTCTAACTAATCTTTCATTCTTTCTAACTAATCTTTCTTTCTTTCTAACTAATCTTTCTTTCTTCTAACTAATCTTTCATTCTTTCTAACTAATCTTTCTTTCTTTCTAACTAATCTTTCTTTCTTCTAACTAATCTTTTTCTTTCTAACTAATCTATCTTTCTTTCTAACTAACCTTTCTTTCTTCTAACTAATCTATCTTTCTTTCTAACTAATCTATCTTTCTTTCTAACTAATCTATCTTTCTTTCTAACTAATCTATCTTTCTTTCTAACTAATCTTTCTTTCTTCTAACTAATCTATCTTTCTTTCTAACATTCTAACTAATCTTTCTTTCTTTCTAACTAATCTATCTTTCTTTCTAACTAATCTTTCTTTCTTTGTAACTAATCTATCTTTCTTTCTAACTAATCTTTCTTTCTTCTAACTAATCTATCTTTCTTTCTAACTTTCTAACTAATCTATCTTTCTTTCTAACTAATCTTTCTTTCTTTCTAACTAATCTTTCTTTCTTTCTTTCTTTCTTTCTAACTAATCTATCTTTCTTTCTAACTTATCTTTCTTTTTTATTTCTAACTAATCTCTTTCTTTCTAACTAATCTATCTTTCTTTCTAACTAATCTATCTTTCTTTCTAACTAATCTATCTTTCTTTCTAACTAATCTTTCTTTCTTTCTAACTAATCTTTCTTTCTTTCTTTCTAACTAATCTATCTTTCTTTCTAACGTATCTTTCTTTTTTATTTCTAACTAATCTCTTTCTTTCTAACTAATCTATCTTTCTTTCTAACTAATCTATCTTTCTTTCTAACTAATCTATCTTTCTTTCTAACTAATCTTTCTTTCTTTCTAACTAATCTATCTTTCTTTCTAACTTATCTTTCTTTTTTATTTCTAACTAATCTCTTTCTTTCTAACTAATCTCTTTCTTTCTAACTAATCTATCTTTCTTTCTAACTAATCTTTCTTTCTTTCTTACTAATCTATCTTTCTTTCTAACTAATCTATCCATCTTTCTTTCTAACTAATCTATCGTTCTTTCTTTCTATCTAATCTATCTATCTTTCTTTCTAACTAATCTTTCTTTCTTTCTAACTAATCTATCTTTCTTTCTAACTAATCTATCTTTCTTTCTCACTAATCTATCTTTTTTTCATTCTAACAAATCTATCTATCTTTCTTTCTAACTAATCTATCTTCTTTCTTTCTTTCTTTCTTTCTAACTAATCTTTCTTCTTTCTTTCTTTCTTTCTTTCTTTCTTTCTTTCTTTCTAACTAATCTTTCTTTCTTTCTTTCTAACTAATCTTTCTTCTTTCTTTCTGTCTTTCTTTCTTTCTTTCTAGCTAATCTTTCTTCTTTCTTTCTAACTAATCTTTCTTCTTTCTTTCTTTCTTTCTTTCTTTCTTTCTTTCTAACTAATCTTTCTTCTTTCTTTCTTTCTTTCTTTCTTTCTTTCTTTCTTTCTTTCTAACTAATCTTTCTTCTTTCTTTCTTTCTTTCTTTCTTTCTAACTAATCTTTCTTTCTTTCTTTCTAACTAATTTTTCTTCTTTCTTTCTTTCTTTCTAGCTAATCTTTCTTCTTTCTTTCTAACTAATCTTTCTTCTTTCTTTCTTTCTTTCTTTCTTTCTTTCTTTCTTTCTTTCTTTCTTTCTTTCTTCTTTCTTAGTGCTTTACGCTTTTTAACTAACTCTGGTTACCGTACTCCTCATTGTACGCTGTATGAACTGGCAGGCTGGACGTCACTAAGTCTACGTAGACAACTTCATTTGCATATTTTTCTATAGAAAGCCGTGTTGGGTAAATTGCCGGCATATTTATGTAATCTCCTTAAAAAGAATTCCAGCAGTTTTCATCTCCGTTCCACCAGATGGCTCTCTTACCAGGTTCCAAGGGTTTTTACTGAGCTGGGAAAAAAAGCCTTCTCTTACTTTGCACCATGGTCCTGGAATAATTTGCAAGATTTGCTACATCTAAATGATCTAGTCCCATTAAACAAATTTAAGGCCATGTTAAAATGCCATATAACTCAAAAATGTAACTGCCATATGTGACCTGTTCTTTTTTTTTTTTTTTTTATGTGTGATGTTTGTTTGTTTTTGATTATGTTGTATTTGTATTTAAATTGTAACTGGTGTGCCGTCTTGGCCAGGTCTCCCTCGGAAAAGAGACTTCAGTCTCAAGGGACTTCCTGGTTAAATAAAGGTTAAATAAAAATAAAAAGCCCTGGAAAAAGCTGTTGAATTAGGACATCAGGAAATTGTGCTGACATGTGACTCAGAATATGTAGCAGATGGTTTGAACAAGGAATTAGAGATATGGAAAGCCAACGGTTTCCACAATGCCCGTAATAAACCTATGCCACAGAGAACAATGGGAGAAAATAGCTGATCTCATCCAGAAAGTAACGGTACATTGTTATCACCAAGTTAGTCACACCAAACAAGAAAGTGATAGACAAAACGCACTATTTAGGAATGGAATGGATGAGAGAAACTACACTCTTAAAAGAAATGGTTCTACTTAGAACCAGAAATGGTTCTATCACCCGCTTCATATATGGAACTCCAAAATGGTTCTATATAGAACCATTTTAATAGGTTCCATAAAAAGAACCCCCAATGGTTCTTTAAATCCAAGTTAGATGGTTCTATTTAGAACCATTTAAGGGTTCTATATTATTAAACCAGTTAATTATATGAATACAAAAATAACCAATCCAGAAAATTCCAAAAGTTTAAATTTATTCAATTGATTATACAAACATATTAGTGTCATACTTAAAATTGCACATCCGTATACTGTGTTATACAGCAAAACTTTTTTTTACATTTAAGATGTTAAATTACATTCAACCATTTAGTTTGAATTATTTAATTTAAGCATTTTCACTTAGCAATAAGCATACATAAGCTTGTTTATGTACTGTATGTACATATACAGTACTTAACTTTTACATGCATCTCTGAAATGAGGAAAAACCATACAATATATTTTTGATATTTGACAAAGCAGATAAAAAAACAATACATGAACAATTAAAACATCTAATAAATAGCACTACAACTTACACAAGTTGACAGTACATTTTTAGTACAGGTATTGGTGTTCTTGTGTCATGCTCTTGTTTAAGTTTATGCATATATTTTTGAATAAAAGTCATTGTGCGACTGCAAACAGGCATTCCACAGTCTTTGTCATGTCTGCCTCCATTATAATGCTGACACTCTCAGTCTTGAGGAGATCAGGAGAGCCGTTAAACACTGGTTGGTGTAGGACCTTTGGTTTCCTGTAAAACAAACATTTCACCTTTTGAGTGTTTTTCACCAATTAACAGAAGTCATCAAATAGACCAAAAATTACCCCATAATTTACCAACAAGCCAACCTATGTGTATGACTATTTCTTCACTTAAACCAAATCTGAGATATATTTAATAATATCCTAGCTCTTCCAAGCTTTGTAATGTGTTTGAATGTCAACATTACTGATGAACATTCAACATGCTACCACGTCAGCTCCAGTTTGATTACTTTGAATTTCATTGGTTCTTTCATTCTTGCGACTGAATCGTTCATGACAACACGGATATGACAGCTAGGCACGTGACACGCAAGAACCAACAAGACTCATAATTATTGATGTGGAGCTGATGTGCCACCCCATTGGATGTTATTCTCTTATCTATACATAGTCTAATTATAGCAACCTATCTTGGCAAATTTAATCTTTTTTTTTATCTCACTAACGTACCATTTGTATGTAACATTGTGCTTTAGAAGACAAGTATTAACCCCTGGAGTTGTATTTATTTTATGATCGATGCGAAGTCGACGTAAACTACACATTCGAGTTAATCGATAAAATCGATTTATCGCCCAGTCCTACTGACTAATTCAAGTCAAGTGCATCAAATGTTAATGAAAATACAGAAGACTTTATACTTACACTATCTACACAGTAGAGGAAGGTGGCGTTTTCTTTAAATAGTGCTGGCAATAAAATGAGTGCAGCATTCCTAAAGAGACCTACAAACAGATACAAATTATTGTCCATTAGGTACAGAAATCAATTAAAGGCATAGTCACCCAAAAATAAAAATTCTGTCATCATTCACTCACTCTTGTCATTTTAAACTTATATGGCTTTCCTACTTCAGCATAACACAAAAAAATATATTTTGGAGAATGTTGGTAACCGAACAATGCTGGTACCCATTCACTTCAATTATATGGACACAAAACTAATGCAGCAGGTCAATGGGCACCGCCATTGTTCGGTTACCATCCTTCTTCAAAATATCTTTTGTGTTCTGAAGAAGAAAGTCATAAAGATTTGAAATGACAAGAGGTGAATAAATTATGACAATTTTCATTTTTGGGTAAACTATTCCTTTAATACTTTCATTATTTTAATACATGTTTTCACTCATTCAATTTAACCTTTACATTGACAATGCAACGTTACACTGGGCATGGAATAGATAGGTTGGATGGGGAAAATGGTGGTTACCTTCTGTGGTTTCCTCTTCCTTCCTTCTTTTTTTACTTCCTTCTTTTGCACTCCTGATGATGTTTGGGCACCATTTCATTTAGAGATGTTTCCATGTTCTTCGCCAAGTCTGTTCCAAACCTCATCGTCATTTCATGCAGCATCTTTAAAAAATACAAAACATTTGTTTACTTCAGGTGCTTATATCCAAATTACACACTTTCAGCCAAACAAGTTCCTTAAAGTCAGCATGAACTGGAGGTTGCAATTGACTACCATATAGTGAAGCATTTCTGATAATGTTCAATAAGAAAAATACTGGGCGTGGTAATCAAAATTCTTACATGCGTTGAGTCCCACTGCTGGCCAAGGTTTGGCAACAAATGAGCCCTCATCCTCACAGGGTTCTTGTTTGTAAACATGAATACAATGATGAAGTCTTTTTATACAGGATATTCATTTTACTTGCCACAATACAGTCTGCTTAAACAGTTTAAACAATGTTACTTACTGAGTACAAGATATTTGAGGCACTTCAGTTTCCAGGCTGTTTGAAGAAAAAGAAAAAATATAAATTAAGATTGAGATAAGGATTTTAAGCTTGCTTAGCACAAGTTTGTTTATTTAGCAACAATGTTTAATATTTAACAACACAGACTTACTTTTTTGACTTAAGTTCTTTTTGTCAACCATCGTTACCTGGGGGGAAAAGAAAACAGAGCATAAATAACACTTCACAAACCAACTATGCATTAAACACACCTACACATTTAACCACGTGCTATCACCACTTTAATCCAGCGCATGCATCACGGTAAACAATGAACATAAGAGTATGTGCGGATACGAACGCTGCACTGACTGCAACCGTGCAGTTTTAATGGAGACCGGCCGGAAGTTCTCATTTGTAACGTTAGCAGTGTCCACTCACCTGCTGAGTTTAGCTCCAACCCTGATAAAACACACCTGAACAAGCTAACGTTAGTCAAGATCTTCGGGATTACTGAAAAGTAACAGTCTGATCTGGGTTGGAGCTAAAAACTGCACGAAAGTGGACCTCGCGGGCCAAAGTTAACAGTTAAGAACGTCTAGCAGCTAGCTGCTACACCTGTTAATATAGGCCTGGGAAAAATACTCAACGCAAACTTAGTAACGTTTGGATGTGTGAAACTGCGACAAACATTAACATATCATACACCTCCGTCTTGCACCCGGTTCGCTTTTAACGTTATTTCAATCGGCGCCTATCGTTAACTTACCATTAAAGAAAAACGAGCGTGCGCTTCATTGAAATTAAAATTCACGCTTCTGTCTCGAAGCTCGTCTCCTTATAACACAGCTGTCTTATTGTTATTGACCATTTCATTAACTAACGTTATAACAAGCAAATAAAGGGAGACTGTAACTTAATTACTTTAAAAACCGGAGCAAAATCAATTTAACAGGGCTTTCTGAACCGACGGCTGACGAAGCCCATCGGTGCTAAGTTACACAGCAGTGTTTTTAACTGAGGTAACGTTAGCTGCTAAATATAATCCATTTTGCTTCTAGTATCAGTATTTAACACAAGGACTATACTCTAACCAATAGAAATATTAACTGCAATACTAAATATTTCAGTAAAATGATTTCAAAAATGTAAAAACTTAACTTACCTGAGGGTATGAACGGGCAGAAATGGCGGACTCCTCAGTTTGAAAAATTAACTGTCACTTGTAGGTTCATCTTCGCCAATCCACCAATAGAAATTCAAGGATGATGCAACGCATATACGCCACCATGGGCATTTTTACGATTATTATTTTTAATGTTCCCTTCGATAGATTAAACCCATAACTATATGGTACACAAAATAAAGAAAACACTTTGTTAGTTTATTATTAGGCCTATAATGTTTTATTACAAAATGATTGGTCAAAAAGGCAAACTATAATGTATTAGGAAATATAAGTTTCATGCTAATGTACAAACGTGCATAAAGAAATCTCAAATCATACATTGACTAGATATTAACTACAGTCATTCTCATGGGTCTTCTTGACTCAAAAAGCTTTGTGAATGTGTTGTGTATAATTATTGTGTAACGTGAATCTTTAGTTTACACTTCAGTCATAAAACATGAATCATAGAACCATTTTAATAAAAAAAGGTTCTTTGCTCTCCAAGGGTTCTACATAGAACCATTTTGTCGGTAAAGGGTTCTATTGGCCAAGTATGGAACCCCAGGGTTCTATATAGAACCCCGAGGAACCCTTTTTTTTTAAGAGTGTATGTGCAACCGCAGCATCCAAATCATCGGGGCAGATAGCTTCCCGAGATGGTTTGATGAACCCAAATTATTCTTTGAAACAGGGGTCCAGGGAGTAGTCAATGCCACGACAGCCGTAGTCAAGTTCGTAACACAGGATGTATGGGAATGGCTAATAAGTTTCTTGATCAGACTAGGTTGGTATGCTCTATATGGTGCAGCAGTAATATTAGGTATAATGTTACTCCTAATTATAGTGAAATGTTCATGCAATGACGTCATATAACTGACGTCTTGGGACGTCTTTTGACCATACGTCAATATCCGCCTTTTTAGGGTACCCTTAAACGTCGGTTAGATTACGTTATCGGATCCTAACTCTACCCCAGACCTAAACCTACCCCGTCACCTAACTGACGTTAAAGGTAAAGCGTCAGTTGTATGACATCCCAGGATCGTCATATGCCAACGTTTAAGGGTACCCTAAAAAGGCGGATATTAACGTATGGTCAAAAGACGTCAGTTATATGACTTCTTGGGATGAGACTGTGTTAACTAGGGAGAAGAATATGCTCGAGAAAGGAGAAAAATGACCAACTAGCTGTCCTAGAAAAACTTGTGACATTGCAGAGCTCGCAGTTGAAGAGGAGGAGGAGTCATTCTGAAAAGCCACTCCTGTCATAGAAAATGGGCTATATATATATGAATATATACTATTCATGTATATATCTTTATGGGAAGAAGTTATAGGGATTACAGCGGTATAAAAATACAACACTTTGTATATTTATTTATGTATTTATTTATGTATTTTTGCTTTTTTTTACATTTCTTTGTATATTTATTTATGTATTTATTTTTTATTAAGTCAGCTTTGGCATTCCATACTAAAGACATCTATCCATAAAATTCCTTTTTCGTCTTCTTTGTGCTGCGTGGTGATTGGAGACCAACAGCCAATCACAATTGACCTTTAATTTTCCGATTGGTTGATTGTGGCACACTTATAACGCTGTTGCAAGTTGAGCGCGCGCGTGCGTCAAGAGTTGAGCGCGCGCGTGCGTCAAGAGTTGAGCGCGTCTTTTGACCATACGTCAATATCCGCCTTTTTAGGGTACCCTTAAACGTCGGTTACGTTAACACCACTAACCACTCGGTGAGTTGCACAGTTTTGAAAACGAACGTTAAGGGTTGTTTTAAGGACATGTTTGAGCATGCCGGTCGACAGCCACTCTGAAGCGCTCAGAGGCGATTCTAAAATATTCAAAAAGTCGAGACAGGACCCATCGTCAAAATTTCTAAGTCCACCACTCTAGTTCACCCAAAACAAACTAAAAAATAGACTCAAAGTGTTAAATACCGGAATTATCCTTTAAGAGGTTGAGAGAGAGAGAGGGACTTGACAGGAGCGCAGAGAATAAGTTTGTGAGAGAGCACCTGAGTAAACTGCGTGAGAGGGGTTATTATTGCACGTTAATATGGATAATAGCAAATACATTTATTGAGCACGGAATCGTTTTTTCTTTGCTCAAACCATTTTTTTTTTGCGATTGTTTATTTCTGTTCAAAATATAATGCAATGTGCTTGCAAAATATTGTTCTCTGTGCTCAAAACTTACAATTACTCGCTCAGGAATGAGGCACATATAAATAACGCCATATTGCCGCAGCACAGCCAATGAGTGAGCCAGATACTCACCGCGCTAGCTGTGCAGCTGGAAAATGCGTTTTGCCACTCGCAAAGCAGACAGCCGGAGACTTTTTCAAGATGGCTCCTTGAACGCACGCGTTTCGATGAGCTCGCAATCCTAATCACTTACACAGACCTTCGTAACGGTATTGCAAAGACAATTTTGTAATTTAACTCAAATTAATATTACAGTGATTCACCAAAGGCCGAAATGGGTGGCTCAGAAAAAAGGAAAAGTTCTGGAAAGAAGGCTGGAAAATCCGAACCAACTGTACATGCTAACTTGGCTAGTAAAAACAGCAACAGTTTGCAGGCGACTGAAAGTTCTGGTAAAGTCTCTTCTAGCGACTTGATTGCAAACAACTTGCACGACTATCATAAACAGGGTAATGCTCCAGAAGAATTGATGCTGGTAGAGGAGGAATTTCCGTGTCTCCCCGAAACTCCCTGTAAATCGCCAACCCCAAAACAACGCCGAATTGTGGATACAGATAGCCTACATCGGTCATCCTATCGCAGATCTCGGACCTTTCTCGGCTGGTGCAGGATAGATCGGATACTCTAGAGAAGTTGGTGGAAAGAAATTCACAGGTAATAAATGAAATGAAAACAGAAGTCTGTGTCAACACAAAACAAATCTCCGAGTTAAAGGACACGATTGAGTTTATCTGCGCAGACGTCAATGCCATGAAACCTCGACTGAAACAAGCTGAAAAGTGTGCCGAGGAGCATGAAAGACGTCTAACGTTGTTGGAGGGCTATTCCCGCAGATGGAATTTAAGAATTCAGGGGATTCAAGAGAAAAATGGAGAAGATGTTCGTCACGAGGTCATCAAAATATGTCAGTGTCTCTTGCCACAGCATAAAGATAGACTGCCTGACGTCGTGGATGTTGCACATCGCCTCGGTCGTTTCAAACCTGGAAGCAGCACTCCTAGAGCAATCATATTTCAGTTCACATCACGTGTTTTCAGGGATGCTGTCTGGCGTGCTGCCAAAGATGCAGACTTTCTGAAGAACAACCACCTGAGGATCTCGGAGGACTTGTCCCCTGCCGACAGAGAAATGAGGCTGAAATTATGGCCTGCTGTCGAAAAAGCACGTAAAGAAAAGAAAGCTTTCTTCGTTGGTGGCCGTGCTTTTGTAGACGGCGTTGAGATTCATCCACCCACTTAAACTACGAGGGATGCCCTATTGGTGAATAAAACTGGAAGAAAATATGTCTACTGCCTCTTTCAGTGCAAAGGTACTTTCCTTCTTTTTTTGTTTAAAGTCTCGAGTGAGACTGAGACTGTTTTGTAATTTTATAAAAAAAAACAAAAAAATAATGTCTCTGCTTTACAAAAGAAGATACTCTTCTCCTTATGTTTAAAGACTTGAATAAGACTGAGACTGTTCTGATTTATACATTTATAAAAGCAGCAATATACTTAAAAAGCAGAAGAGAAGAGAGAGAGAAAAAAAATAAGGGAAAAAAAGAATTCTTTGCATTAAAAAGGGATTGCTGTTCTCATCCCGGTGTTGTTATGTGGGTGAGGAAGGATGAACCCAATAGCAGACAGTAGTCAAGGCAACACGATTTATTAAACAAATAACCGGGAAAACAAAGCCCACGAGGGGGCAAAACAAGACAGGACTATGAAGACTAACTAGACTGAGACAGATAACTATAGGGACACAAATAACCTTTACAGGCAATAGCGCAACAGGACTAAAACTCTTGACAAGATACTCACAGACTCTGACAAGGATTAACACTCAGGTAACAATCACAATGAACCGACAAAAGACAGCAGATACAAGAGGATTAAATAGGGAACACTAATGACGAGGACAGGTGAAACTGACTAGACAATAATCACAAGACGAGGATAACAAGGGTAACGTAACGAGACACCACAAGCACATGGCCAAACAATCGGCCATGCTTGTAAAACATGATTCTGTCATGATCCTGCCTCACAACTAGGAAAATCAAGGATACTAAGGCAGAATCATGACAGGTGTTGTAACCGTTTAAGATTTGCTATAATTTTCTATAGGAATCTTCTGGATTTAACTTTGTATTTTCTATACATTTTTGGTCCATTGTTTCTCTTAATTGTAGAGGGTTACGTAACATTGTTTAGAGGAAAGCCATTTTTTTGTATTTGAAGCGCTTTAATACAGATTTTTGTTTTTTGCAAGAATGCCATTCAGATAGTCAAGATGTTCATTTCTGGAGGTCGCAATGGGGACTGCTCACGGCACTACTCATTCTGCTGGGGTTTGTATCTTGAAAAATCGTTTTAAAGGGAAAATATTAAGTACTGAGTGTGATAAGTCTGGACACTACATCTTACTTGCCCTTGACATTTTGAATTCAACCTGTATTGTTATTAATGTACATGGTTTCAACTTACAAAGAGAAAATAATGCCTTTTTTGACAGATTAGGTGATCGGGTGACTCGTATGTTAGCTGTATATCCTAACTCTTATCTGATCTTTGGAGGTGATTTCAATGTCGTCCTGGACAACAGGTTAGATAGATGGCCTCCTCAGGCTGGAAATCTAAGTCCTGATTATGTAATTACGTTTATGGAGAAATTTTCTTTAATTGATACATAGACAAAATCTCACCCAACACAACAATGCTTTACTTGGAGTAATAATTCGTTATCTAGTCAGTCCAGGATTGATTATTGGATTACATCAAAGGATTTAGTTAATATTGTTACTGACATAAAACCATCTCCATTCTCTGATCACAAGGCTATTTCAATAAGTATTCCCTTTAGTTCTTCTGTAAATTTAACTAAAAAGTCTGGATATTGGAAATTAAATAATTCAGTACTTCAACATAAAGAAGTAATCACTGGCATAGAAAAAAAATTGGACTTACTGGAATAAAGCAAAAATTGAAGAGAAATATTGTAGCAATTGGGAACTTCTCAAATTTGAAGTAGGAATATTTTTTAGGAGGCACTGTAGCGAGTTTGCTAAAAAGAGGAAAGCTGAAGAGGATAACATTTTATTTAAAATTTCTACTTTAGTATCCAAAAGATTAGAAGACTTATCAGAAATCGATAAAGCAGAACTTACTGCACAGAAGCTTAAGCTAGAGCAGTGGTTCTCAACCTCTCCTGCAGGGACCCCCTGACACACCATGTTTCTGTTTTAACCCTGAAATGGCACACCTGATTCAATTAATTAAAGGCTTAATGAGTCATTATTAGAGTAGGAAGTAGGAATTAGTTAATTGATCAATTAGTCAACTACTCATTAAGCCTTCAATTAATTGAATCAGGTGTGCCATTTCAGGGTTAAAACAGAAACATGGTGTGTCAGGGGGTCCCTGCAGGAGAGGTTGAGAACCACTGAGCTAGAGGAACTTTACAAACTAAAGGCTGAAGGAGCTTTTGTTAGGTCTCGAAGGAAGTGGCTTGAAGAGGGCGAAAAGAGTTCTGCTTATTTTTTCAGACTTGAGAGGCAACAAGCTAAAAATAATCACATTGAAAATTTGAGGATTAAAGATAATATTGTGGAGGATTATTGCAAATTTTTGTTCTAATTTTTGAGTCCTTACATAATATGAAGCAGATTAATAATGAAGAGTTCAACATATGTGAAGCTCCTCTTAGTTTACAAGAAATTACTGATGCAATTAACTCTTTAAAAAATAATAAGTCTCCAGGAACAGACGGGTTAACGGCTGAGTTTTATAAAGCTTTTAACAAACTTTTATCTCCTTTTTTGCTTGAAGTTTCTAAAGAGAGTATAGAAAGAGCCCTGCTTCCTCCGACTTTGTGTCAAGGACTTATAACTTTAATTTCAAAACCAAATAAAGATCCCTTGTTAATTGATAATTGGCGGCCAGTTACATTGCTAAATAACGATTATAAAATTATTGCTTTGGTTTTATCAAAAAGAATAAAATGTGTTTTGAATAATTTAATTGATGAATGTCAATCTGGCTTTTTACAAAAAAGGCACATCTCTAATAATTAGACATTCTAGATTATTCAGAATTTTTCTCTAATGATAGTCTTATTAGTCTCTCCTTAGACTATTATAAAGCCTTTGATTCCCTGGAGCATGAATTTTTGTTACAAACTCTTCGCAAGGTGGGATTTGGTGACTTCTTTTGTAGATCTATTAAAATGCTCTATCAAACTCAGCAGTGGTACCTCTCCTAGATTTACTCTGAATCGGGGAGTCAGGCAGGGATGCCCAATCTCCCCATATCGGTTTCTGATAGCTACCGAACTTCTAAATTTGCATATTAGAGAAAGCCCTTTAAAAGGAATAACTGTTGATGACACTGAAGTGGTAATGAGTCAGTTAGCGGATGACACCGTTTTGTTTTTAAAGGATGCCTCTCAGGTTGCGGTAGCATTAGAGACTCTTGAGCCCTTCTCTAAAGCCCCAGGTCTTCGCCTGAACATAAACAAATGTGAGTTACTCCCAGTTGGTAATTGTCTGGAATCCTTAATTTGTAATATTCCTGTGAGAGAGAGTATTAGCCTACTTATTTGGGAGTTAAAATGATAAAATTAGATGCCCTTCCGATTATTGAAAAGACACGTAAGGTATTGAACCATTGGTTGTTCAGAGATTTATCACTCAAAGGCAGAGTTCTGCTTACTAAAGCAGAGGGCATCAGAGGACAAAATTCCTGTGGAAAAACAAAATTCATTATATAAAAAAATCAGTAATACTGAATTCATATGATAAAGGAGGATTGAATTTGATTGATTTTAGCTCTCTAAACAGTAACTTTAAAATAAATTGGATAAGACAATACCTTCAAAACTCTTCATCTATTTGGAATATAATTCCTCGGTTTATTTTCTCTCATGTGGGTGGCCTAGAATTTCTTTTGATGTGTAATTATAAAATTGGAAAACTACCAATCAAACTTTCTAAATTTCATCAACAAGTACTTGCTTCCTGGAGTCTTATTTATAAACACAACTTCTCCCCTCATAGTTTTCTTATTTGGAATAATACCAACATTTTGAATAGAAATAAGTCTTTATTCTTTCATAATTGGGTTATTATTAGTGAATCAGTTATTTAATAATGAAGGGAATTTATTTTCGTTTGCAGACTTTCTCAATATACAACATACCTATTACATTAAAAGAATTCAAGGTGCTTACTAAGGCAATACCTGCAGGTGTACAGATGCTGTTCAAAAGCAGTGTATATACATCCACACTCTCTGTCTGTCCTCCTAGACCTGAACATACTTCTGTCGGCAATATCGGTTTCTCTGGAATAAAGCCTAACAATTATAAAATTAGAGAGAGATTATTATTTTGTTATTTTCTACTGGAACAATTTCTTTAATAATGTAAATTGGACTCAAGTTTGGTCATTACCCCAAAAATTCCTCCTTACAAATAAGGTTAAGGAAATCTCATATAAATTAATTCATAGAGTTTATCCTACAAAGGCATTCCTACAAAAATTTAAAATTGATATTGATTTAAAATGCTCTTTCTGTGAATGCTCCACTGAAACAACTTCTCATTTGTTTTGGTCTTGCCAATATACCCAGTATTTTTGGAATGATGTGGAGATTTTCATTGCTGATAATATCTTAAAAACATTTAATTTATCTTACAAACATGTGATTTTGGGTTATTTTATCAAGGATCGCTCTTTAAAGGATACTGGTTTTATTATAAATTGTAAATTTCATATTCATAAATGCAAGTTTACAAAAGGCAAACCTCTTTTTATGGTGCTCGAAAAAGAGATTAAAATGTATGTAGATATGATGTCAAAATCTAAAAATAGTAAAGCAATTAAAGTGATTAATATATGCTCCTCCTTTAACGTTTTCATATAATATTAAAAAATATGTATAAAATATAATGAATGGTGCTGACCTGTAAAGTATATTTTCTGTATCTAAATTGCATTGTAATATCCCATGGAATTGTTAAATGTATAATGTATATCTATTTGTAAACTGATGCTTATGTGCCCTCTTGTCTTTTTAAATTATTTTTTATATTATTTTTTTTATTCTTGTTGAGGCATGTGAATTATCTTTTGTTATATGAGATATGGAACTGTACATGCTACCTGTTGTTGACAATAAAGCATAAAAAAAGAGCAGACAGCCGCGCCTCTGCTACCGCGGGCGTGTCTTGCGGTCGGCGGACTGTGAATCGGAATCGAAATTTAAACTTTTGAACGATTCCGGGAAAATCGCAAAGCTAGTCCCGGTTCCAATCGATACTCGATACCCGATACCCAACCCTAGTCAGAACAACTGAACCAAAAGCAACGCATTCAATCTTTGTGAAACATTACCTTGATCTGGAGAGATTCAGACGCAATGAATGAAACAGAACCAGCCGCTAGAAAGATGTTTTATAGGCTACCTGTGCTGCGGTGCATCATGGGAGGTGGAAGAAACCAAGTGATTGTTTGGGATTGTTTGTTGTTGTTTTTTTAAAGAAGTGCTTTACAATGATGAAATTAGTGGATGTTAAATAATAATTAGTTGGTTAGGGCAGCAAGAAAGCTTATAGAACAGAATGAACAGAACGTTTGTAGAGTTGAGGTCCGGATATTTGGTGAGTTTAATCTCTGGTTGTTCGCTAATTATCGATGGTTTAGTCCATGTCTACTAAAGCCAGCGAGCTCAGCCGGCTCTGGTCAGTCCGGTGAGTGTTCCTCGTCTGTGAACAGCTCTGCTGTGGTTACACACGCTATTGGGTTGGTAAGTTATTGGCCCTGCTTTTGTATACTTGTATAGAGCCTCTAGAGTAATGGTTTGTTGTTGTTGTACTTTTGAATGTTCTAGTTTAGTTTGATAAATATCTTCAGTCAGTATTGCCAGCTGTAAATCCTTTCTTTTTCTTCTGACTGGTTTAATACGGGCATTGTTTAATTCAGACTTAGTTGGCAATTGTGGAGATTTCTCATATATATATATATATATATATATATATATATATATATATATATATATATATATATATATATATATATATATATATATATATATATATATAATATATATATATATTTTTATATTATTCGTAAAATTGCATCAACGTTGATGCTATAGAGGCTTCTAATTTGTGAAATCTTATCAATTTTATTGTAATTTAAATATCCCACAACTATTTATACAATATCCTTCAACTATGTATAGCCTAACTATTTATCCATATTGTGGCAGACACACAGACAGACACATCATTGCTATTTGCCTTTTAATTAGGACATAATATTCCATTTCCACGATTATTTTTTAAAACATGAATTTTGTTATTTTAATGTTTGTATTCCCAGGATATGTTGCTCCTTTGAGGGTTAGGATAACTTAAACTAAACATTATTTGTCAAATTAGTATGATGCCTATTTATGGATATGTTAGCCTACTGTATCATGTTTAATATGCACATTTCTAGGGCCTATACTTTCTAAATCTAAATATTTTTGTACTCTACAAAATGCCTACATTCATACTTTAATCAACTCATTTTTGTTCAGAAATCTGTAATGAATTTTATGAAGTAAATGTAAGAAATATCTTCTGGGCTGAGCAACTTGTTTACTTGATTAATCACATTATTTTTTTAATGTTAAAAATTAATCTTTTATTGGCAAAGTAATTTATTTAACGTGTATGAGTGTTCATAATCTGCCTAAAAGTGTTTGTGATATATGAATACATGTATGATACAATGTAAATTAAGCTAACACTCAACAGCAATTTTTAAACAAGTCCTCCGAATATCGTAAATTTGTGAAATATATCAGAAAGTGGGCAGATTTCCAACTACAGGTGGTCATGTTGATTTTAAAGTTAACAAAAGCATTAAAGAAAATAAAAATGAAAAAGAACATCTAGGTATCATGTTTAATAGTGTCCCACTTTACCTGCATTCACCCGCTTGACATTGCTTGACATTGCTTGACATTGCTTGGCATTGCTTGACATTGCTTGACAGTGCTTCTCCACACAGGAACTGTGAGGATTAACGGTTGGGAAGTGGCTTTACTGTAACGGAGACTCGGGTTACACACAGAACGGCAGGAACTGGAGGATCTTTCCTCACTTCTGCTCTGGACTTCAAGCTGCTTCACTTTCACTGGAATAACGCGAGTATATAGTTATATCCCTGCAGTTTCTGTCTCTTATTTTTTTTCTTGACAATAATAGTTTTACACGCTCACGCTCTCTCTCTCTCCCGCGCGCTCACTCTCTCTCTCCCGCGCGCTCTCTCTCTCTCTCCAGCGCGCGCTCTCTCTCTCTCTCCCGCACGCTCACTCTCTCTCTCTCCCGCGCGCTCTCTCTCTCTCTCTCCCGCACGCTCACTCTCTCTCTCTCCCGCACGCTCACTCTCTCTCTCTCCCGCACGCTCACTCTCTCTCTCTCCCGCGCGCTCTCTCTCTCTCTCCCGCACGCTCACTCTCTCTCTCTCCCGCACGCTCACTCTCTCTCTCTCCCGCACGCTCACTCTCTCTCTCTCCCGCACGCTCTCTCTCTCCCGCACGCTCTCTCTCTCTCACACGCTCACTCTCAAATCAAGACTCAAAAAAACCCCATAGTGGCTGAAAACAGCCACAACAGCACATAATCTCTTAAAGATGTGGAAAAGTCGATCAAAAGTGTGGGTACATTTCTCCAGGCTCGATGCCAACAGCGCGCGATGCAGTATTTGCAGTAAAATAATTGCAAAGACCGGTACCACGACAAATATGATGAAGACCTTGACAGTGCACGGAGTAAACCTAAAAGTTGCTCCTCTTCGATTGGTAAATGAAGAGATATCTTGTTGATCAGTCTGACAGTGTTTATATTGCAATAAATAATAACCTACTGAATGTACACTGCCGTTCAAAAATGTGTTGGTTAGTCAATTTCTTTTCAGCAAGGATGCATTAAAGTTATCAAAGGTGACATTAAAACATGTGTAATGTTACAAGATATTTAGTTTTTAAATAAATTATGTTCTTTTGAATTTTTTATTCATCAAAGAATCATGAAAAAAATTATCATATTTTCCAAAATATTAAGCAGCAAACTTTTTTCATATTTCTGAAGGGTCATGTGACACTGAAGTAATGATTTTGAAAATTCAGCTTTGAATTCAATTCATTTCAATAAATTACATTTTGAAATATATTCAAATAAGATTTTAAAGGTTTACTGTATTTTTTTATTTGAAAAAATTCAGCTTTGGTGAGCATGAGCTCTTTATAAAACATTTTTTGTTCCTTTGTACACTGGCTAAGGAGCATGAGTCAAACTGACAGACATGTCTTATGTAATTTTGTCAAAATGGATTTCATAAAATTGGTATCGAAAAAAGTATCGTTAGGAACCAGTATCGAAATTGGCACCGGATTGAAAGATTTTGAACGATACCCAGCCCTAGATGCCACGCAGATGTGCTGTTCCTGGCTGTGGACAAACATGTTTGAATGCGCTGCCGAAAGATCCAGACGTCAGGGAAAGAAGTTGGATGCAGTTTATTTGCAGCATTTATATGCAGCGAGTTTTTGTCCCGCCAAAGCCTTATTTGATCAGTGAGTGATGTAGATGAGTGTGACAGGGCGCATGTTACTGAAAGAACGAGCAGAGAGAGAGAGCGAGCCTTCAGACTGTCTTGCTCTCGCTCCCTCCCTCGCTCTGAATCAAAACCTATTGAGAATTGACACGATGGTAAAAGATCGGAAGACCGAAGTTTCACGTGGTGGAGCATTGTGTAGCCTACATGTGATACAAAATAAAAAATTGCCATATCAATGCTGCATCTTCACATATGGCCTGTGCATGCATTTTGTCCATGGCACACCCTATCATTTCATTGAAATTAGTTATTGTTCAACTGTTATCAAATTATGCAGCAATAACCCGTTTTCAAGTGTCTCGGGTTACAATCGACATTAATTCAAAATAGTTTCACACTTTCCATGTGGACACAGGCTGATCCGTTCTTAGTTGTGGTGATGTTAATTTTGCATTCGCACCCGCTACTACTGTAAACCGTTCTGCAGAATCCGCACATGTTCTGACTAGGGGGCGTTAATAATTTATGCATAAGCACTGACGTTAGCCAATCATAACACTGGGTGTTATCAATCATCAATTCATAAATTAGTTCATTTAATCTATAAAGCCGTTCAGTTTTCATCCAACAGTGTCCGTGCAGTCAGATTAATATTACTGAATGCTACAGTATACTGTATCAGGCAATGATAATTCTGAAAGAAACCATGTCGAGAGCACAGATCAGTGGTCGACAGCGGACTTCCATGCGCAATCAGGTGCGCGATCAGGTGCGCGATCATCAGGTGCGCATGGAAGTCCGCTGTCGACCACTGATGTGACAGATAAACTGTGCGCTCATTTCGGTGACAGAAGAAGAATGCTCCACATACAAGCGTGTCAGGACTGATCACACACTGAGCTGTTTGTGCACAACATGTACATGAACAAAGCATCTACAAAAAGAATACATTCATTATATCCTCCTTCCTCCTCTTTCCCTCTGTTAGATTCACGGTCCGGGTCCGGCTGGGCGAGGAGGAGTTCCCGGAGGGGTCCGGGTGCAGCAGGAAGGAGGCGAGGACGGCAGCGGCCCGAAACGCTCTTCAGGAGCTGAGGAGGAGAGGGCAGCTGCCCGAGAGGGTGAGAGAACCACTGACACCACAGAAACAGTGTGATGATAATTCTCAACGCTTCCCTTCAGACGATGTTTTATTCATTAGTGAACCGTCACCAGTTATTGTAATCTAGTCTCTGTGAGAGATGATTGACTGACAGCTAGTGAAAGGCATGAGGCAGTGAAAGGCAGTAGTGTTGTCACGATACCCATACCAAGTCAAGAATTGCGATTTCGATACTTTTCCTGAAAAGGGAGAAACGCTCTCAAATATCATTGCTGTGCTTTATTTTAAAACCAGGACAACATTCTAATCATACAACGCACTAATAAATGAACCTATGAACAGCAGATATGTTAAACATTTGAACAAAATATGAAATATAAAAAATAAATTAGAGCAATGACATTCAAGGTAAAAAAATAATGAATTTAGCACCATTATCTCAGTTATCATAAGAAACATAAGAGTTACCGGGAACTGATAAGATTTTATCAATGCCACTGACGATTCTGCTTATCGATCCGATTCTTTAACGATTCTCTTATCGATT
This sequence comes from Rhinichthys klamathensis goyatoka, assembly GCF_029890125.1. NCBI lineage: Eukaryota > Metazoa > Chordata > Actinopteri > Cypriniformes > Leuciscidae > Rhinichthys > Rhinichthys klamathensis. The sequence goes on along the minus strand of NW_026607103.1, from coordinate 639,133 downwards.
CCTGATAGCACTGTGTGGGAAAAAGTAGTCTGATGCTTTTTCGGGGGGGGGAACAAGTGGTTTTAGTTGTTTTAAAGCTTTCACTTGAGTAAGCAAACTGTATTTTTATGTAATAATTGAAACCTTATTGTAAAGTGTTACCGATTAGTTATACACCGATTCAGACGTCTCGTGAGTTCAGTGTTGGAAAGATCAGATGTTTAAACCATTCATTAAAACGAATCGGTTCAAATTAGTCATTAGTTTGCGAATTGGACGTGTCATTATCGGACGTGTGCGCGTTGTGATTATCCTGGCGGTTAGGACATCCCACACGATCTGTGTCATCACAGAAAATCACTGGATAGTTTTTTTTGTTTATTTAAAGTGTGGTTTATGTCAGCTGAATGTGCGGAATGCTTTTCAGAGAAGATAATAGATCCAAAAAAATGAGGTGATTACAGCCCAGTCATCTATGATAATACCATCGAGCAGGGGGATACCTAGAAGTATCTAGGTGTGGTTATTGACAGAGGTGGAAAGAGTAATAAAATATTCTACTCAAGTAAAAGTACTACTACTTCAATTAGGGATGGGGCCGATCCGATCCAGTATCGGTATCAGGACCGATACCAGCGTAATTCACGTATCGGATTTTACCGATCCAACCTGCGGAGATATCCGATATCCATGAGCCATGTCTGCGCTTTAACTGAAATGGCTCCAAAAGTGATTCCCGCCGGTTAGTCTGCTAGCTGGCTGCAAACTGTCGAATGGATTTCCTGAACGGAGGTGCGGCTCAATGAGACACTGAGCTTGAGCCCCCGCTCAAAAAATCCATTTCACAGTTTGCAGCCAGCAAGCAGGATAGCATTGAACTCGATTGAACTGCCAACATGTCGCGGTGTGGAAATTCTATGGTGGAAATACTTCACATTACAAGATGTACATACACCGCAGCAGAGCAAGACAGCAAAATGCAATGTTTGCAAAGCCGTATTAATTAAACCATTTGTCTGTGATGCATTTTTGCTTTTCGCAGTCCAGAGAGAGATCTCTCACGCGGTGCCACAGCGTGCACAACACGACAGCCCTGCTGATGACGGAGGTCTCTACTGTTGCTAAATTGTGGGACGCTTTTAATAATAAAAAGAGCTATTAAAAGCACAAAAATCTGCGCAAGAGATGCTGTTCCCAATGCGGCGCGCGCTCCGAAACAGACCGCAACGAGACGAGCAAATTATACTTTGGGCTTCATTTGCGCGTCTAAACGATCAAAAGTAGCCTACACAAAATGTCAAAATGACCGGCTTGGAGATTCACTTAAACAGTTTATGTCTAAAATGGACGTATGGAAATAGTTGAGAAAATATGGTGAGATCTAAATAATATTAGATCTGCACTCGTTCTTAAGTATCAAGTAGCAGTATCAAACAACAAAAGGCAAAAAGAAAATCACTCACAACTCTTGAATGAATAACTTTAGCTTTAATAAGCATAAATCTATCTATGATCAACTTTGCAGTGATATTTTACTTTTGATTACTTTATTATATTTTTAGACCATACCTGAATAGTAATGTTAGTAGACCTTCCTGAAATTAAAGCAGTGTGTAGGCCTGTATAATGTGTATCTTTGTTTAATTGTCCATCTTTTGTTTATCTATTGTTTAATATATTTGATGGGACATTGATGGGACATCATACTTGCCTGTAGAGAGGAGTTTATTTCAGCATCATATAAAATCAACAATAATGATAAAAATAATATTAAAGCAAACACCGCTCTGGTATCGGAATAGTATCGGTATCGGCCGATATCCAGATTCAGGTATCGGGATCGGATCGGAAGTGAAAAAATGTGGATCGGTGCATCCCTAACTTCAATGAAATTTTGAAAATGAAAAGTACAAGTAAAATTACCGGTCTAAAAATCTACTCAAGTAAAAGTCAAAAGTAGCTCATTTAAAATTTACTCAGAGTAAAAGTTACTGAGTTACTTTTTTTTAAAAGGGGTGGGGGGTCCCCTCTATGGGAATCCCCCATGTAGGGTTGTAATGGTATGAGATTTTCACAGTATGATAACGTCTCGGTTAAATATCACGGTTTACAGTATTAATCAATTATTAAATAAACTATTATTAAATCAATTCAATTCAAATTTATTTGTATAGCGCTTTTCACAATACACAGTCTCAAAGCAGCTTTACAGAAAGTGCATTTCGGAAATGTACATAGAAAAATACAGTTAGTTAATCATGTATTAATTTAGGGCATAACATATCGCCGGCGTCGAGTCGTCTCTCCACAGGCGTCGAGTCGTCTCTCCACAGGCGTCGAGTCGTCTCTCCACAGGCGTTTAGTCGTCTCTCCACAGGCGTTTAGTCGTCTCTTCACAGGCGTCGAGTCGTCTCTCCACAGGCGTTTAGTCGTCTCTCCACAGGCGTTTAGTCGTCTCTCCACAGGCGTCTAGTCGTCTCTCCACAGGCGTCTAGTCGTCTCTCCACAGGCGTCTAGTCGTCTCTCCACAGGCGTCGAGTCGTCTCTCCACAGGCGTCGAGTCGTCTCTCCACAGGCGTTTAGTCGTCTCTCCACAGGCGTTTAGTCGTCTCTCCACAGGCGTTTAGTCGTCTCTCCACAGGCGTCGAGTCGTCTCTTCACAGGCGTCTAGTCGTCTCTCCACAGGCGTCTAGTCGTCTCTCCACAGGCGTCTAGTCGTCTCTCCACAGGCGTCTAGTCGTCTCTCCACAGGCGTTTAGTCGTCTCTCCACTGGCGTTTAGTCGTCTCTCCACAGGCGTTTAGTCGTCTCTCCACAGGCGTTAAGTCGTCTCTCCACAGGCGTTTAGTCGTCTCTCCACAGGCGTTTAGTCGTCTCTCCACAGGCGTTTAGTCGTCTCTCCACAGGCGTCGAGTCGTCTCTCCACAGGCGTTTAGTCGTCTCTCCACAGGCGTTTAGTCGTCTCTCCACAGGCGTTTAGTCGTCTCTCCACAGGCGTTTAGTCGTCTCTTCACGGGCGTCTAGTCGTCTCTCCACAGGCGTCCAGGCGTCGAGTCGTCTTTACACGGGCGTCGAGTCGTCTCTCCACGGGCGTCGAGTCGTCTCTTCACGGGCGTCTAGTCGTCTCTCCACAGGCGTCGAGTCGTCTCTACACGGGCGTCGAGTCGTCTCTTCACGGGCGTCGAGTCGTCTCTACACGGGCGTCGAGTCGTCTCTACACGGGCGTCGAGTCGTCTCTCCACGGGCGTCGAGTCGTCTCTCCGCAGGCGTCGAGTCTCTCCACAGGCGTTTAGTCGTCTCTCCACAGGCGTCCAGGCGTCGAGTCGTCTCTCCACAGGCGTTTAGTCGTCTCTCCACAGGCGTTTAGTCGTCTCTCCACAGGCGTTTAGTCGTCTCTCCACAGGCGTTTAGTCGTCTCTCCACAGGCGTTTAGTCGTCTCTCCACAGGCCTTTAGTCGTCTCTCCACAGGCGTTTAGTCGTCTCTCCACAGGCGTTTAGTCGTCTCTCCACAGGCGTCCAGGCGTTTAGTCGTCTCTCCACAGGCGTCCAGGCGTCGAGTCGTCTCTCCACAGGCGTCGAGTCGTCTCTCCACAGGCGTCGAGTCGTCTCTCCACAGGCGTCGAGTCGTCTCTCCACAGGCGTCGAGTCGTCTCTCCACAGGCGTCGAGTCGTCTCTCCACAGGCGTCGAGTCGTCTCTCCACAGGCGTCGAGTCGTCTCTCCACAGGCGTCGAGTCGTCTCTCCACAGGCGTCGAGTCGTCTCTCCACAGGCGTCGAGTCGTCTCTCCACAGGCGTCGAGTCGTCTCTCCACAGGCGTCGAGTCGTCTCTCCACAGGCGTCGAGTCGTCTCTCCACAGGCGTCGAGTCGTCTCTCCACAGGCGTCGAGTCGTCTCTCCACAGGCGTCGAGTCGTCTCTCCACAGGCGTCGAGTCGTCTCTCCACAGGCGTCGAGTCGTCTCTCCACAGGCGTCTAGTCGTCTCTCCACAGGCGTTTAGTCGTCTCTCCACAGGCGTCGAGTCGTCTCTCCACAGGCGTCGAGTCGTCTCTCCACAGGCGTCGAGTCGTCTCTCCACAGGCGTCGAGTCGTCTCTCCACAGGCGTCGAGTCGTCTCTCCACAGGCGTCGAGTCGTCTCTCCACGGGCGTCTAGTCGTCTCTCCACGGGCGTCGAGTCGTCTCTCCACGGGCGTCTAGTCGTCTCTCCGCGGGCGTCGAGTCGTCTCTCCGCGGGCGTCGAGTCGTCTCTCCGCGGGCGTCTAGTCGTCTCTCCGCGGGCGTCTAGTCGTCTCTCCGCGGGCGTCGAGTCGTCTCTCCACGGGCGTCTAGTCGTCTCTCCACAGGCGTGGAGTCGTCATGCTCTCTCTCTCTCTCTCTCTCTCTCTCGTTCTCTCTCTCTCTCTCTCTCTCTCTCTCTCTCTCTCTCTCGTTCTCTCTCTCTCGTTCTCTCTCTCTCGTTCTCTCTCTCTCGTTCTCTCTCTCTTGTTCTCTCTCTCTCGTTCTCTCTCTCTCTCTCTCTCTCTCGTACGCATGTGCGTGTTTGGCGTGGTGAGGAGTGTGAGGTGTTTGATTGATCTTTAAATTCTCTCTTTTTTTCCATACTTTATGGGTTTTTTTTCTCACCTTAGTCTTAAATAAATCGTGAAGTGGTAAGAACTTGTTTTTTATTTTGGTTGCATCCATTCGTGGATGATAAACATGGCTTCGCCTTCTAATGAGGGAACGCCGGTTTTCTCTATTGGAAATGGATGCAAATGTTTTCCCGATCAAATTTGTACGGTGGAGGATGTACTTTTGGCTATGGGAAGTGTTGTTGGCCATGATAAGATTGTGTCGGCGTCTAGGATGAACAAGGCCGTTGTTGTGTTTTTAGAAGAAGAGAAATTTGTGAACGTGCTTGTGGAGAGTGGAATTGAAATGTCGGATACTTTTGTGCAGGTGACACCTTTGCGTTCCCCTGCGACGCGTGTCATAATTTCGAATGCGCCCCCGTTCATAAAAAACGAAGCGATTATAAAAGAACTAAGTCGTTTTGGAAAATTTGCGAGTACAATTAGAGCTGTTCCGCTCGGCTGTAAGAACGAGGCACTGAAGCACGTAACGTCTTTTCGGAGACAGGTTTTCATGTTTTTGCAAGCACCGACAAAGTTTTTGGAAGTGTCTTTCCGTATACAACGCGGTGAAAGCTCTTACATGATTTTCGCAACAACGGAAAGTATGAGATGTTTTGAATGTGGGGACTTAGGCCATAAGAAATTGTTTTGTCCTCATAGAAAACAAAACGAGGAGAAAAGCGCAGAGACTGAAAACAATGAAATGAGAATTCAGTCGGATCGCGGTAAAACTGACAAAACCGAAAAAAGACCCACGCTGGTAAAAGAGACGTCTGCGCAATTGAAAAATAAAAAACAAAAAGTACAAAACGAGAAACAAATCGAGGAGACTCGGGATAAAGGCCCAACCAACAGTAGGCGTACTCATTCCCTTGAGAACTTACAGCTTCCAGAAGGGCAGGTTGAGTCCGATAAGGAGCCGATATCAAGATCAGAGAGAGCAGAGGTGAGTGGCTCTTCTTTTTCTAAAGTGCTTGGTGTTTCAGAAGGAGCTGATCAGAGTATTATATGTGGCAAGGATATGGAAATTGAAAAGGCTAGTGGAAGTGGTTTACAGTTTGATAAGAATGATGATGATGATGTGTGTGTAGATGAATCAAGATGTGATAGTGACAGTTGTTCAGAAGTTTCTGAGTTTGAGTTGAGTCAACCATTCGGGGATTTGTATACTGTGGAAGAAGTTAATGATTTTCTGGATCAAACAAAAGGACAGAAAGTTGATGTCCTGAAGTTTTTTTCTGATGCTGCCAAATTCTTGAGGTCAGTTATGAGTGTTCAGAAAAGTGTAGGTAGTGACGTCATATCAAAACAAAAAAGATTTCGTTTGAAGAAACTGGCTACAGTAGTTCGCAAAAGTTTAAAAGGAAAGAGAAAGAATAAATAGGTTCACATGGTTATGGGTTCTGCTCTTATATATTTCCTTCTCTGTCTCTTTTCTTTCTTGTGTCTCTTCTCCTCCTTTGACATGCAAATCCTAAGAGTTAGTTCTTTGAACGTTAATGGAGCGAGGAATAGAGAAAAACGAGGTTTATTAACGGAGTTTCTTAAGCTTAAAGAATCGCATGTTATCTTTTTACAAGAATCTCACAGTGATGAGAGCAATGAGACAGATTGGGGATTGTGTTGGGAGGGCAGTTACTCTTTAAGCCATGGAACAAATCTAAGTGCTGGGGTAGCCATACTTTTTTCACCTTACCTCAATGTTGATATCTTGTCAAGCATAGAATTAGAAAAAGGTCGCCTTGTTGTAAAAACAAAAATTGATGAACATAATTTTATATTTGTTAATATTTATGCTCCAAATAGAAGTACAGATAGAATAATTCGATTTAAAAGACTAAGTGAATATTTGAGAAATGTGAATGCAGAGGATTTCTTAATAGTAGGAGGTGACTGGAATAGTACAGTTGATTTTACTTTGGATAGGAATAATACTGAACCAGATTTTGAATCGCCTGCTTTGTTAAATGTTATCTTTCAAAACAATTTGTTGGATGTGTGGAGAGAGAGGAATTCGAAAGTAAAAAAATATACTTGGGTAAAAATTTCACAAGGGAGAATAAGTGCTGCTAGATTAGACAGATTATATGTTTGTAAGAAAACTAATAACAGGATTGTGGCTGTGAACATTGTACCATGTAGTTTTTCAGACCATCATTTTGTTAATTTTAATTTTACTTTGTCACAGACTCAGTGCAAAAGTCCTTACTGGAAATTGAATGTACGTTTGTTACAGGAGAAAGACTTTATTGAGATTTAATTGTTTTTGGTTTTTTTGGGTTTCTCAGAAAAGTGAATATGAAAATTTAATTCAGTGGTGGGAATTGGGAAAAACACAAATTAGGATTTTTTGTCAACAGTTTTCTTCTTTCTCTACAACACAGATTAAGAGAAAAATTAACGATTTAGAAAAGGAAATAGTACAGATTACTTCGAATTTGGTGCTGCAACCAGATACTGTGATGACTGAGAACTTCTGTGAGAGGAAGAATACTCTTAACTCTCTATTACAAGTGCAAGCTAAGGGAGCACTTATAAGGTCACGTTTTTTGTCAGTACGTGATATGGATGCACCAACTACATATTTTTTTAATCTTGAAAAAGTCTCAAAAAAGCAGAGTGTAATGCATTGTCTGACATTCCCAGATGGGCCTAAAACGTCTGACCCAAAGAAGATGAGGAAAATTGCTGTGGACTTTTATTCAGAACTCTTTAGAGCTGAAAACTGTGATTCACAGAGTACATCGGACTTGGTTGAACAACTTCCTACTCTTGATGAAAAACAACGTGAGAGTTTGGACAGTGTTTTTTCCTTTCAAGAATGGACTGAAGCAGTACAACAGTTGAAGCCTGGTCGTGCACCAGGTATTGATGGTCTGCCGGGGGAATTCTATAAAGCCATGTGGGGAATCATAGGTAAAGACTTCTATGCAGTTTTACAGGAATGTTATGAGGAACAATATCTTCCCAGGAGCTGTCCGAGGGCTGTTCTTGTTCTTATTCCCAGAAAAGGAGACATAAGTCTCATGAAGAACTGGAGACCCGTTTCCCTCCTCACTACTGACTATAAAATTCTGGCAAAAATTTTGGTCAATAGATTGAAGTGTGTTTTGGGTGATATCATTCATAAGGACCAATCATATTGTATTCCGGATAGAACTATTTATGATAACTTTTTTCTAGTGAGGGACTTACTGGATTATTGTAAATTAAATGGTATCAATTTAGGTCTTCTATCATTAGATCAAGAGAAGGCTTTTGATCATGTAGACCATGAGTATTTATTCAGAACATTAAAAGCTTTTGGTTGTGGTGATGGTTTTTTATCCTGGATTAAGATTTTGTATACAAACGCTTCGTGTTTAGTGAAAATTGGAGGAGATTTAAGTTCACCAATTGAAATGCGAAGGGGAATCAGACAGGGATGTCCTTTGTCTGGTCAGTTGTATGCATTAGCAGTTGAACCTTTGTGTTTATTTAGGAGAAATGTGTCTGGTATATGTATAGGAAACAGTATTCATAATGAAATTAAGCTAACCGCATACGCAGACGATATCACTGTGTTTGTTAAGAATCAAGAAGATGTTAATACAATTAGTAAGTGTCTATGTTTATATGAAAAGGCATCATCTGCAAAATTAAATTGGAGTAAAACGGAAGCTTTGTGGTGTCTTGAACATTCAACAGAAGTCTTACCAGTTATTCCTGAAAATGTAAAATGGGGAAAAATAGGGTTTAAGTTTTTAGGGATTTATTTAGGAAGTGAAGAGTTTTAAAAAAAATTGGGAGAATGTAAAGGATAAAGTATGTGCTAAGTTGTCTAAATGGAACTGGTTGCTGCCTCAGCTATCGTATAGGGGAAGAGTGCTGGTTATCCACAGTTTAGTGGCGTCTACCCTGTGGCACAGGCTGAATGTTCTGGACCCACCAATGGACTTTTTTGTGGATATCCAGAGAGTCCTCGTTATTTTTTTCTGGACTGGAAAGCACTGGGTGAAAGAGGCAGTCCTGTATCTACCAGTTCATGAAGGAGGACAAGGCCTAATTGAGTTAAGATCCAGGTATGCAGCTTTTCGTCTAAAGACTGTCCAAAGGTTTCTTCACCATCAGGACCAGAACTGGATGGAAGTGGCGTGTGCCCTCTTGAGGAGGGTGGGTCGTCTGGGTCTCGACAGACATCTGTTCCTAATGAACGTGAAGAATATGGACCTGAGCGGACTCGCATCTTTTTATGCTTCAGCTTTGCAAGTGTGGCAGATTTTTTCTGTGGAAAGAGTTAACGTCTGGACTTTGGAAGAACCTTTGTTTTTTAATGGACTTTTGTCTACTGAACTACTGAATTCAGGCACTCTACGTAATAATCTGATAAAAGCTGGCATTTACAAAATTGGACATTTAAAGATTAACAACCAGTGGATTACAGCGGAAGAATTGCATCTTAAAACAGACATTCGGTCTCTTCGAGTTCTTCAAAGATTTCTGGCAGAAATAAAGAGTCTTTTGGATCTTCGGATATTACATTTAGAGAACTTTGATGGATTATTCCCTGAAATACGTGTGTTTGTGGAAGTGGGAGATTGGGAAGAGACTGAAGGGAGTCTACTGACTTTTAGAACACCTGAACTTGGAAACTTTTAACTTTTTTCCAAGAAAGCCCTGTACATGACTTGTGTTAAAGCTCTTAATTTAAGAGCTCTTGACAAAGTGATCGAGTCAAAATGGATTGGAGAAGCTGAGCAAGGATCTTCCCCGAAAGGTAGTTGGAGGTCCCTGTACAAGAAGCCCACTGAGAAAAGATTGGGTGATTTTCAGTGGCGGATTGTACATTGGGCTATAGCCACAAACAGGTACAAAGCACATCTGGATCCTTTGCATAGTGTAGAGTGTAGTTTTTGTGGGGAATCTGAAACTGTTAATCATCTTTTTGTTGAATGTTTAAGACTAAGGGGACTTTTTTTGTTGTTAAAAGATGTTTGTCAAAGGTTAGGTTTTTTGTTTACTAATGGGTTATTTATATTTGGGCCAAAATATAGTGCTACAAATAAGCAAAAAGTTGTATTACTGAATTTTATTTTTGGTAAAGCAAAGATGGCAATCTGGTTAACCAGGAAAAACAAGACTCTGAATTTAAGTGGAGTAGATCCAGTGCAGATGTTAAAGGAGAACTCCGGCGCAAAATGAACCTTTGGTCTAATTACACATTGTTACCTAGTCAACCGTTATCTGAGATTTGTTTTCATGATTATCGAATGTAAATAGTTTTATCTCTAAAAACAGTTTAGTCTATAAAGCTAGTATAACGCTAGTATATTGGGCATAGTGGAATGACAAATAAAAATCGCTTGTTAATACCACTAACAAGGCTGAAAATAGCCCCACACTAACACGGTAGCATAATGAGGGTCCCTACCTTCAAACCGAAGCATTGAGAACTTTGTCAGTGTACAGACAGTTTAATAAGAAGATATTTTAAACATACAGTCAACTTCGCGTATATAGGCAGAAGCCATCTTTGAAACACAGCCTTTACCAGTCGATCTACGAACGCCGATATCATTTGATGCATATCATTTGATAGATCTCCTCAGGATGAACAACCTTCCCTCTAGAACCATTGCTGTCAATCAAATCGTTCATTAAATATTCACGAATATGTTAAAAACCTACTTTTGCGAACTAGTCCCTGGATTTTTGCCCGATTGGAACCAGACCAGTCTAGGACAATTCTCTGGACTCTCTAGATCAATAATCATTGAAAAAAAGTTGAACTTTTGCATTTTTCGTATGGCTATAACAGGGTCATTTAGAAAAGGGGCGTGTCAAATACACACAAAAGCCTATAAATCATAAATAAAAACTCAGAACTAAACAAAAATTGGTGAGCATATGTGTCATAACATGGTGAAGAAGCATGCAAAGTTTCATGGAGATCGGACCATAGTTGGCGCTATAACTGTCAAAAAGCTTTAAAACCATACATTTCCTATGGCAAATTGCCTGTATTGGCTGTAAATGCTGATCTCTTAAATGAATGCTCAGATCTTCTTTAAAAAAGGTCAAGAACATGTGTAATATCACTCTGTACGGCATTGAAAAATTTCAGACAAATCAGACAAAATTTGCCTCTATAATTAATTGTCACAGGAAGCCTCAAAACGAAAGTAAAACATTGGGCCACGCCCCCCCAAGCACGAATTCACTCATAACTCGAAAACGGAAAGTCTCTGCCCGCTGAAATTTTGATGGTAAGGTCCTCTCGGGGATCTTGATCCAAATCTTTCGTCGCGGGGCTCGGGAGCGCCCCCCCGCGGATCGCTAATCTGTGAGAACCCCAACTTGAAACGGCTGTAACTCTTGATCCAGACCATCTAGATCCTTGTGGAAGAGCTTGTTGGAAAGGGCTCGTCCTCATCTAGCTTCGATTCGAGTTTGGTGCGATTTGGCCTGGGCATTCCCGAGATATAAGCCCACAAAGATATGCATTTAAACGGACATTACTCCCGACAGCAATCACTCAGCAACACGGGAATGGTCTTGTTCAAGAGGGCTCCTCTAACCCTATCTAAGTTCTGAGTTTCAGATTTTTTCACTTTCTCGTTCCCGAGATATAAGTAAAAAAAAAAACGAATTTCCTGTCATTCATTTCAACCGTTTATGTAGGCTGTAAAACCGCTGTTGTCCACTAGAGGGAGCAACAGCATTAGATATTTTTAATCTTTTTTAACCAGTTTTCAGCAATGGCTAACAAACAAATGCTTATAATATAATATTAAATAATGATTTATTAGAAAGTTTAATATTTTTACATCACAAATAAATATCTGAAATGCTTAAGGACCACAAAAAGAGATTTTCACAATATCATAACCCACAATTGTGTGTTTGTGTGTGTGTGTAAGCATGCATAATGGTATTCACATTGAAAGACTGGTTTGCTTTAGTGCACAATACTCAGGGTTTCTGCAGGGTTTAGTCAGTCAAATTTAAGACCTTTTAAGACCTTTTTATGACCAATATTATTTAAATTTATGACCTACTCGAATTACGAAAAATAACTTCCTTTCAAAAGTCTTTTTTTATTGACTTTCATTAAAAGTAATAAGTTTAATTATTTAAAGGTTCCATTTTCTTAAGAGTAACAAACTGAAGGCTCCCTTTTCCTAAGTATCAATAACACAGGAACAACACAACACTTATCACGATAATATCAGTCAATATCGATAATTATGACGATAAATGTCAATTCTTTATTTCTTTGAACTTTGAAGGCAGATTTTTGTTCCTAACTGAAAGTTGTAGAAACCAGAGCGTTAATTGTGGTTTTAAACTACTCTTTATTGTCAAAACATATCATGACAAACACTTGCCAAACAGGTGAACATTTCACAAATCTGAGGTAGAACATTCAAACATTTGTATTTTTTCCTTAACAAAAATAATATCTTTATTTCAAAATTAATTTCTTAGTTTCTGCATGTGCTAATGGGGGATATTGTTTCAAGTCTTGAAACAGGTTTGTGTTGCCTGGCTTTGATGGCACGTATCTTTATGAAATGTATGAAAAACAGTAGGCTATAGCCTAAATACATAAATACTGTAATTATATTCCATTAGTCCTTTAATACATTGTCTACATTAATAATATAATACAATTCAATATGTATCCCACATTTCATGGTGCAGTTAATATTACTAGGCTAACGTTACAGTAAAACCATGGTAAAGGATGTAAATGTGTAGATGGAAAAGCTTTCTGACTGTATAGTTGCGCACAGTGTTTCTCCTGTTCGTCAGCGCTGTTTCATCTGCCTTTAAACTGGTTTAAATCACTGAGACATTTGTGTTCTTCGCTGAATTCAAGTGCTTCTCACTGGATCTCGTGATCGAGACTGATCAAAGTTAACCATAGACAGTAAAAGAACGTGTCTGCTCTAGTGAGCTTGATCGCGCTACGCTGCCGTTTGGACTTTGAGCCGAGCGGATAAACGCTCCGTGAGGCGCGCGCGGTTCAAATGAGTTTCGTTCCGCTTTTGGCGCATAAACATGATCTAACATTTATCGAACTCTTGATATCGTTTTATAGAGAAAACATTATATCGCGATAATGAATGAATGAGCATATCAATTTAAGATGTGGCTAAATGTAATTTATGACCTTGTATGGAAAAGCCGGACGTTTTTATGACTTTTTATGACCCCGCGGAAACCCTGATACTGATTAAACCAAGTAGTTCAAAATAAAAGTGGTACTATAGCAATAAGTGGTCTTCTACTACCCTCTGCTGGACATTATACTTATTAATAGTCTTTTCACATGTGCTTTTGCATTCATATATTCAGACACTAAAAAATAACCTTATGTGACAATTACTATAATAACACAATCATATTTTGTCTTTCAATTCACTTTACTGTTCTGAAGCTTCACATAATTGCTAACAACGTGGTAAATCATAGTAAATCATGCTACAATCCTGCTGAATCATTCTAGAATGTGGTATATCATGATAAATTATTGTGTAACATTCGGTCACAACAAGGTAACATCAAGGTAAACTAAGACAAACCATGGTAAACTGACTATTGTAGTACATTGAGAAATATGAATCCTGAAGGACAATTGCAGTAAACATTTCTTTTTTCCATCACATAGTTCAAATATCTGTATCTACAACAGAATGTGTGTGTGTAGTCCTAGGTTTCTGAATAAATGCTGAATAATCTGATTAATAGCTTGCAAAGACATTAAATGCTTATAGACCATTAAAATATATTTATATAATGACTTTGTGTGTATGTGTGTGTGTGTGTGTGTGATCAAATGTCTACATATGAGTGTAAAAGCACCTGTGAAAACACTTTATTAATAAGTAGAATGGCCAGCAGAGGGCAGTAGAAGACCACTTATTGTCTCACTCTCATTTTGACACACTTGATTTTCAACAGTAAATCAAAGCACTAAAGCAAACCAGTTTTTCCATGTTAACTATTATAACACAATCATTTTTTGTCAGAGTTTATCACTTCATTTTTATTGGCCCTTCACATCAATGCAGCAATGTGGTAAATCATGGTAAATCACGATAGAAACATGGTAAATCATAGTAAAAAATACTATTACATGGTGGATCATGGCAAATCATGCTAGCAATGTGATGAATCATGGTAAATCATGCTACAATCCTGGTAAATCATTCTAGAATGTGGTATATCATGGTAAATCATCCTATAACATGGGAAATCATGGTAAACTGTGGTAAATCATGCTAGATTCATGGTAAATCATACTGGAACATGGTAGATCATGAAAAATCACACTAAATTTGGTATATCATGGTAAATCATGCTAAAACATGGTCTATTCCATCTATGATGTCAATGTTTAAATGCTTGCTACATAAAACTTAATGTCTTTTGATGCTTTTGTGCTTAACGGCCTTAAAGGCCTTAACTGCTTGAACACCGCTAAATGCTGCTAGCAGCTTTAATTATTATTATTATTGTTATTATTATTTTATTTTTTCTAAAATTAAGGTTTTTGAAAATGTTTTATGGCGCTAAATTTTTTTTTTATTATGTTTTGGAAAAATGAATGTTAAATAAATCAGATTTTAAAGGTCTCTCTCTCGTTCTCTCTCTCTCTCTCGTTCTCTCTCTCTCGTTCTCTCTCTCTCGTTCTCTCTCTCTCTCGTTCTCTCTCTCTCGTTCTCTCTCTCTCGTTCTCTCTCTCTCGTTCTCTCTCTCTCGTTCTCTCTCTCTCGTTCTCTCTCTCTCGTTCTCTCTCTCTCGTTCTCTCTCTCTCTCGTTCTCTCTCTCTCGTTCTCTCTCTCTCGTTCTCTCTCTCTCGTTCTCTTCTCTCTCGTTCTCTCTCTCTCGTTCTCTCTCTCTCGTTCTCTCTCTCTCGTTCTCTCTCTCTCGTTCTCTCTCTCTCTCGTTCTCTCTCTCTCTCTCTCGTTCTCTCTCTCTCTCTCTCGTTCTCTCTCTCGTTCTCTCTCTCTCGTTCTCTCTCTCTCGTTCTCTCTCTCTCTCGTTCTCTCTCTCTCGTTCTCTCTCTCTCTCTCTCTCGTTCTCTCTCTCTCTCTCTCGTTCTCTCTCTCGTTCTCTCTCTCTCGTTCTCTCTCTCTCGTTCTCTCTCTCTCTCTCTCGTTCTCTCTCTCTCTCTCTCGTTCTCTCTCTCTCTCTCTCGTTCTCTCTCTCTCTCTCTCGTTCTCTCTCTCTCTCTCTCGTTCTCTCTCTCTCTCTCGTTCTCTCTCTCTCTCTCTCTCGTTCTCTCTCTCTCTCGTTCTCTCTCTCTCTCGTTCTCTCTCTCTCTCGTTCTCTCTCTCTCTCGTTCTCTCTCTCTCTCTCGTTCTCTCTCTCTCTCTCGTTCTCTCTCTCTCTCTCGTTCTCTCTCTCTCTCTCTCGTTCTCTCTCTCTCTCTCTCTCTCGTTCTCTCTCTCTCTCTCTCGTTCTCTCTCTCTCTCTCTCTCGCTCGTTCTCTCTCGCTCGTTCTCTCTCTCTCGTTCTCTCTCTCTCGTTCTCTCTCTCTCGTTCTCTCTCTCTCGTTCTCTCTCTCTCGTTCTCTCTCTCTCGTTCTCTCTCTCTCGTTCTCTCTCTCTCGTTCTCTCTCTCTCGTTCTCTCTCTCTCGTTCTCTCTCTCTCGTTCTCTCTCTCTCGTTCTCTCTCTCTCGTTCTCTCTCTCTCGTTCTCTCTCTCTCGTTCTCTCTCTCTCGTTCTCTCTCTCTCGTTCTCTCTCTCTCGTTCTCTCTCTCTCGTTCTCTCTCTCTCTCTCTCTCGTTCTCTCTCTCTCTCTCTCGTTCTCTCTCTCTCTCTCTCGTTCTCTCTCTCTCTCGTTCTCTCTCTCTCTCTCGTTCTCTCTCTCTCTCTCGTTCTCTCTCTCTCTCGTTCTCTCTCTCTCTCGTTCTCTCTCTCTCTCGTTCTCTCTCTCTCTCGTTCTCTCTCTCTCTCGTTCTCTCTCTCTCTCGTTCTCTCTCTCTCTCGTTCTCTCTCTCTCTCGTTCTCTCTCTCTCTCGTTCTCTCTCTCTCTCGTTCTCTCTCTCTCTCGTTCTCTCTCTCTCTCGTTCTCTCTCTCTCTCGTTCTCTCTCTCTCTCGTTCTCTCTCGTTCTCTCGTTCTCTCTCTCTCTCGTTCTCTCTCTCTCTCGTTCTCTCTCTCTCTCGTTCTCTCTCTCTCTCGTTCGTTCTCTCTCTCTCTCGTTCTCTCTCGTTCTCTCTCGTTCTCTCTCGTTCTCTCTCGTTCTCTCTCGTTCTCTCTCGTTCTCTCTCGTTCTCTCTCGTTCTCTCTCGTTCTCTCTCGTTCTCTCTCGTTCTCTCTCGTTCTCTCTCGTTCTCTCTCGTTCTCTCTCGTTCTCTCTCGTTCTCTCTCGTTCTCTCTCGTTCTCTCTCGTTCTCTCTCGTTCTCTCTCGTTCTCTCTCGTTCTCTCTCGTTCTCTCTCGTTCTCTCTCGTTCTCTCTCGTTCTCTCTCGTTCTCTCTCGTTCTCTCTCTCGTTCTCTCTCGTTCTCTCTCGTTCTCTCTCTCGTTCTCTCTCTCTCTCTCGTTCTCTCTCTCTCTCTCGTTCTCTCTCTCTCTCTCGTTCTCTCTCTCTCTCTCGTTCTCTCTCTCTCTCTCGTTCTCTCTCTCTCTCGTTCTCTCTCTCTCTCTCTCTCTCTCTCTCTAAGAATTAGTCTTCCTGCGATAATAACGATAAAGCCTATGACGGGACCCATTCGCAGTTCGCGCACATGGCGGAAGGCGGACGTGAAGCTGAGGTGAAGTTTATCGCTAAACGAGTAACTACCTCTACAATCTGGAACTGGTACACACAGATAGATTTTCACCCGCCCATCTCGCCGAACACTGACTGAGTGCTTGAGAGTTTCGTTCTCCGTCAAGTGATCCGTAAAGCCCATTATATCAGTTAAACTCAATGAATACACAGTGTATTTGACGCGCAGTAAACACTAGTGTGACTTGTAAATGTAAATTTAACGGAGTTCATTTGGAATTATTCAGCTTTTATGAGCAAGCAGAAACTAATGCACAAACACAGACGTGATAATATTCATGAACCCAGCAGCTCATCAATCCTTAGTGCAGTTTATATTGTAAGTAGTATCAGAATTCGTAGTAGCTAGTATTAGTAGGCCTATAACTAATCGTTGTTAAATTTTTTACATTTCAAACTTGTAAATTATTTGAATTATTACTGTGTGATGTTTTTCAGCTTTCAAATGAGAAATATTTCAGTTGGTGTGCAATGAATCTAAAATATATAAAAGTTCAATTTTTATCATTACATTATGGAAAATAATGAACTTTATCACAATATGCTAATTTATTGTGAAGGACCTGTATAGGAGACGCTTCAGCCGTTTAATACAGAACTAGAGTCAGACGTTCACTAACCACACACTTTTATTCCCTTCTGCTGTGTCACATGATGTAATCTTGAGTTTCTCTCTGTCCTAGCAGAGACCTAGAGGACGTCCGCAGGTGGACCACTACCTGCGCAGGCACTCTCTCTCTGGCCTGCATCAGTATGCTGCCGCTCATCGGCAGGAGATAGAACTGAAGATGCGGGTGCAGGAAGCGGCCCCCAAAAATGAGAGGTACTCACTCACTCGAGCGAACTCACTGTGTATGAGTGTGAGTTGACGGAGTGTGTGAGCGTGACTGGAGGACTCACTCACTGTGTATGAGTGTGAGTTGACGGAGTGTGTGAGCGTGACTGGAAGACTCACTCACTGTGTATGAGTGCGAGTTGACGGAGTGTGTGAGCGTGACTGGAGGACTCACTCGAGCTCACTCACTGTGTATGAGTGTGAGTTGACGGAGTGTGTGAGCGTGACTGGAGGACTCACTCGAGCTCACTCACTGTGTATGAGTGTGAGTTGACGGAGTGTGTGAGCGTGACTGGAGGACTCACTCACTGTGTATGAGTGTGAGTTGACGGAGTGTGTGAGCGTGACTGGAGGACTCACTCGAGCTCACTCACTGTGTATGAGTGTGAGTTGACGGAGTGTGTGAGCGTGACTGGAGGACTCACTCGAGCTCACTCACTGTGTATGAGTGCGAGTTGACGGAGTGTGTGAGCGTGACTGGAGGACTCACTCACTGTGTATGAGTGTGAGTTGACGGAGTGTGTGAGCGTGACTGGAGGACTCACTCGAGCGAACTCACTGTGTATGAGTGTGAGTTGACGGAGTGTGTGAGCGTGACTGGAGGACTCACTCACTGTGTATGAGTGTGAGTTGACGGAGTGTGTGAGCGTGACTGGAAGACTCACTCACTGTGTATGAGTGCGAGTTGACGGAGTGTGTGAGCGTGACTGGAGGACTCACTCGAGCTCACTCACTGTGTATGAGTGTGAGTTGACGGAGTGTGTGAGCGTGACTGGAGGACTCACTCACTGTGTATGAGTGTGAGTTGACGGAGTGTGTGAGCGTGACTGGAGGACTCACTCGAGCTCACTCACTGTGTATGAGTGTGAGTTGACGGAGTGTGTGAGCGTGACTGGAGGACTCACCCGAGCTCACTCACTGTGTATGAGTGCGAGTTGACGGAGTGTGTGAGCGTGACTGGAGGACTCACTCACTGTGTATGAGTGTGAGTTGACGGAGTGTGTGAGCGTGACTGGAGGACTCACTCGAGCTCACTCACTGTGTATGAGTGTGAGTTGACGGAGTGTGTGAGCGTGACTGGAGGACTCACTCGAGCTCACTCACTGTGTATGAGTGCGAGTTGACGGAGTGTGTGAGTGTGACTGGAGGACTCACTCGAGCTCACTCACTGTGTATGAGTGTGAGTTGACGGAGTGTGTGAGCGTGACTGGAGGACTCACTCGAGCTCACTCACTGTGTATGAGTGTGAGTTGACGGAGTGTGTGAGCGTGACTGGAGGACTCACTCACTGTGTATGAGTGCGAGTTGACGGAGTGTGTGAGCGTGACTGGAGGACTCACTCACTGTGTATGAGTGTGAGTTGACGGAGTGTGTGAGCGTGACTGGAGGACTCACTCGAGCTCACTCACTGTGTATGAGTGTGAGTTGACGGAGTGTGTGAGCGTGACTGGAGGACTCACTCGAGCTCACTCACTGTGTATGAGTGCGAGTTGACGGAGTGTGTGAGCGTGACTGGAGGACTCACTCACTGTGTATGAGTGTGAGTTGACGGAGTGTGTGAGCGTGACTGGAGGACTCACTCGAGCTCACTCACTGTGTATGAGTGTGAGTTGACGGAGTGTGTGAGCGTGACTGGAGGACTCACTCACTGTGTATGAGTGTGAGTTGACGGAGTGTGTGAGCGTGACTGGAGGACTCACTCGAGCTCACTCACTGTGTATGAGTGCGAGTTGACGGAGTGTGTGAGCGTGACTGGAGGACTCACTCGAGCTCACTCACTGTGTATGAGTGCGAGTTGACGGAGTGTGTGAGCGTGACTGGAGGACTCACTCGAGCTCACTCACTGTGTATGAGTGCGAGTTGACGGAGTGTGTGAGCGTGACTGGAGGACTCACTCGAGCTCACTCACTGTGTATGAGTGTGAGTTGACGGAGTGTGTGAGCGTGACTGGAGGACTCACTCGAGCTCACTCACTGTGTATGAGTGCGAGTTGACGGAGTGTGTGAGCGTGACTGGAGGACTCACTCGAGCTCACTCACTGTGTATGAGTGTGAGTTGACGGAGTGTGTGAGCGTGACTGGAGGACTCACTCGAGCTCACTCACTGTGTATGAGTGTGAGTTGACGGAGTGTGTGAGCGTGACTGGAGGACTCACTCGAGCTCACTCACTGTGTATGAGCTAACTCACTGTCTCACTCTGCATCTCCCTCTCCCTCTGCATCTCCCTCTCCCTCTGCATCTCCCTCTCCCTCTGCATCTCCCTCTGCATCTCCCTCTGCTTCTCCCTCTGCATCTCCCTCTGCTTCTCCCTCTGCATCTCCCTCTGCATCTCCCTCTGCATCTCCCTCTGCATCTCCCTCTGCATCTCCCTCTGCATCTCCCTCTGCATCTCCCTCTGCATCTCCCTCTGCATCTCCCTCTGCATCTCCCTCTGCGTCTCCCTCTGCATCTCCCTCTGCATCTCCCTCTGCGTCTCCCTCTGCATCTCCCTCTGCGTCTCCCTCTGCGTCTCCCTCTGCATCTCTCTCTCCCTCTGCATCTCCCTCTGCATCTCCCTCTGCATCTCCCTCTGCGTCTCCCTCTGCATCTCCCTCTGCATCTCCCTCTGCGTCTCCCTCTGCATCTCCCTCTGCGTCTCCCTCTGCATCTCCCTCTGCATCTCTCTCTCCCTCTGCATCTCCCTCTGCATCTCCCTCTCCATCTCCCTCTGCGTCTCCCTCTGCATCTCCCTCTCCATCTCCCTCTGCATCTCCCTCTCCATCTCCCTCTGCGTCTCCCTCTGCGTCTCCCTCTCCATCTCCCTCTGCATCTCCCTCTCCATCTCCCTCTCCATCTCCCTCCGCATCTCCCTCTGCATCTCCCTCTCCATCTCCCTCTGCATCTCCCTCTCCATCTCCCTCTGCGTCTCCCTCTGCGTCTCCCTCTCCGTCTCCCTCTCCGTCTCCCTCCGCATCTCCCTCTGCATCTCCCTCTGCGTCTCCCTCTCCATCTCCCTCTGCATCTCCCTCTGCATCTCCCTCTCCATCTCCCTCTCCATCTCCCTCTCCGTCTCCCTCTGCGTCTCCCTCTCCGTCTCCCTCCGCATCTCCCTCTGCATCTCCCTCTGCGTCTCCCTCTCCATCTCCCTCCGCATCTCCCTCTGCATCTCCCTCTGCGTCTCCCTCTCCATCTCCCTCTGCATCTCCATCTCCCTCTGCATCTCCCTCTGCATCTCCCTCTCCATCTCCCTCTCCATCTGCATCTCCCTCTCCATCTCCCTCTCCATCTCCCTCTCCATCTCCCTCTCCATCTCCCTCTCCATCTCCCTCCGCATCTCCCTCTGCATCTCCCTCTCCATCTCCCTCTGCGTCTCCCTCTCCATCTCCCTCCGCATCTCCCTCCGCATCTCCCTCTGCATCTCCCTCTGCATCTCCATCTCCCTCTCCCTCTGCATCTCCCTCTGCATCTCCATCTCCCTCTCCCTCTCCATCTCCCTCTGCATCTCCCTCTGCATCTCCATCTCCATCTCCCTCTCCATCTCCCTCCGCATCTCCCTCTCCATCTCCCTCTGCGTCTCCCTCTCCATCTCCCTCCGCATCTCCATCTCCCTCTCCCTCTGCATCTCTCTCTCCCTCTGCATCTCCCTCTGCATCTCCCTCTGCATCTCCCTCTGCATCTCCCTCTGCATCTCCCTCTGCATCTCCCTCTGCATCTCCCTCTGCATCTCCCTCTGCATCTCCCTCTCCCTCTGCATCTCCCTCTCCCTCTGCATCTCCCTCTCCCTCTGCATCTCCCTCTCCCTCTGCATCTCCCTCTGCATCTCCCTCTCCATCTCCCTCTCCCTCTGCATCTCCCTCTGCATCTCCCTCTGCATCTCCCTCTCCCTCTGCATCTCCCTCTCCCTCTGCGTCTCCCTCTCCATCTCCCTCTCCCTCTGCATCTCCCTCTGCATCTCCCTCTGCATCTCCCTCTCCCTCTGCATCTCCCTCTCCCTCTGCATCTCCCTCTCCCTCTGCATCTCCCTCTGCATCTCCCTCTCCATCTCCCTCTGCATCTCCCTCTCCCTCTGCATCTCCCTCTCCCTCTGCATCTCCCTCTCCCTCTGCATCTCCCTCTGCATCTCCCTCTGCATCTCCCTCTCCCTCTGCATCTCCCTCTGCATCTCCCTCTCCCTCTGCATCTCCCTCTGCATCTCCCTCTCCCTCTGCATCTCCCTCTCCATCTGCATCTCCCTCTCCATCTGCATCTCCCTCTGCATCTCCCTCTCCATCTGCATCTCCCTCTCCATCTGCATCTCCCTCTGCATCTCCCTCTGCATCTCCCTCTCCCTCTGCATCTCCCTCTCCCTCTGCATCTCCCTCTCCCTCTGCATCTCCCTCTCCATCTGCATCTCCCTCTGCATCTCTCTCTCCCTCTGCATCTCTCTCTCCCTCTGCATCTCCCTCTCCATCTCCCTCTGCATCTCCCTCTGCATCTCCCTCTGCATCTCCCTCTGCATCTCCCTCTGCATCTCCCTCTGCATCTCCCTCTCCCTCTGCATCTCCCTCTGCATCTCCCTCTCCCTCTGCATCTCCCTCTCCCTCTGCATCTCCCTCTCCCTCTGCATCTCCCTCTGCATCTCCCTCTGCATCTCCCTCTGCATCTCCCTCTCCCTCTGCATCTCCCTCTGCATCTCCCTCTCCATCTGCATCTCCCTCTCCATCTGCATCTCCCTCTGCATCTCCCTCTCCATCTGCATCTCCCTCTCCATCTGCATCTCCCTCTGCATCTCCCTCTGCATCTCCCTCTCCATCTGCATCTCCCTCTCCATCTGCATCTCCCTCTGCATCTCCCTCTCCCTCTGCATCTCCCTCTCCCTCTGCATCTCCCTCTCCCTCTGCATCTCCCTCTCCCTCTGCATCTCCCTCTCCATCTGCATCTCCCTCTGCATCTCCCTCTGCATCTCTCTCTCCCTCTGCATCTCCCTCTCCATCTCCCTCTGCATCTCCCTCTCCATCTCCCTCTGCATCTCCCTCTGCATCTCCCTCTGCATCTCTCTCTCCCTCTGCATCTCCCTCTGCATCTCCCTCTGCATCTCTCTCTCCCTCTGCATCTCCCTCTGCATCTCCCTCTGCATCTCCCTCTCCATCTCCATCTCCCTCTGCATCTCCCTCTGCATCTCCCTCTGCATCTCTCTCTCCCTCTGCATCTCCCTCTGCATCTCCCTCTCCATCTCCCTCTCCATCTCCCTCTCCATCTCCCTCTGCATCTCCCTCTGCATCTCCCTCTGCATCTCCCTCTGCATCTCCCTCTGCATCTCCCTCTGCATCTCCCTCTGCATCTCCCTCTGCATCTCCCTCTGCATCTCCCTCTGCATCTCCCTCTGCATCTCCCTCTGCATCTCCCTCTGCATCTCCCTCTCCATCTCCATCTCCCTCTGCATCTCCCTCTGCATCTCCCTCTGCATCTCTCTCTCCCTCTGCATCTCCCTCTCCATCTGCATCTCCCTCTGCATCTCCCTCTCCATCTCCCTCTGCATCTCTCTCTCCCTCTGCATCTCCCTCTGCATCTCCCTCTCCCTCTGCATCTCCCTCTCCATCTCCCTCTGCATCTCCCTCTCCATCTGCATCTCCCTCTCCATCTCCCTCTGCATCTCCCTCTCCCTCTGCATCTCCCTCTCCATCTGCATCTCCCTCTCCATCTCCCTCTCCCTCTCCATCTCCCTCTCCATCTCCATCTCCCTCCGCATCTCCCTCTCCATCTCCCTCTGCATCTCCCTCTGCATCTCCATCTCCATCTCCCTCTCCATCTCCCTCCGCATCTCCCTCTCCATCTCCCTCCGCATCTCCCTCTGCATCTCCCTCTGCATCTCCATCTCCATCTCCCTCTCCATCTCCCTCCGCATCTCCCTCTCCCTCTCCCTCTGCATCTCCCTCTGCATCTCCCTCTGCATCTCCCTCTGCATCTCCCTCTGCATCTCCCTCTGCATCTCCCTCTCCATCTCCCTCTCCATCTCCCTCTCCATCTCCCTCTGCATCTCCCTCTGCATCTCCCTCTGCATCTCCCTCTGCATCTCCCTCTGCATCTCCCTCTGCATCTCCCTCTGCATCTCCCTCTGCATCTCCCTCTGCATCTCCCTCTGCATCTCCCTCTGCATCTGCATCTCCCTCTGCATCTCCCTCTCCCTCTGCATCTCCCTCTGCATCTCCCTCTCCCTCTGCATCTCCCTCTCCCTCTGCATCTCCCTCTCCCTCTGCATCTCCCTCTGCATCTCTCTCTCCCTCTGCATCTCCCTCTGCATCTCCCTCTCCATCTGCATCTCCCTCTGCATCTCCCTCTGCATCTCTCTCCCTCTGCATCTCCCTCTGCATCTCCCTCTCCATCTCCCTCTGCATCTCCCTCTCCATCTCCCTCTCCATCTCCCTCTGCATCTCCCTCTGCATCTCCCTCTCCATCTGCATCTCCCTCTCCATCTCCCTCTGCATCTCCCTCTGCATCTCTCTCTCCCTCTGCATCTCCATCTGCATCTCCCTCTGCATCTCCCTCTGCATCTCCCTCTGCGTCTCCCTCTGCATCTCTCTCTCCCTCTGCATCTCCCTCTCCATCTCCCTCTCCATCTCCCTCTGCATCTCCCTCTGCATCTCTCTCTCCCTCTGCATCTCCATCTCCATCTCCCTCCGCATCTCCCTCTGCATCTCTCTCTCCCTCTGCGTCTCCCTCTCCATCTCCCTCTGCGTCTCCCTCTGCGTCTCCCTCTCCATCTCCCTCTGCGTCTCCCTCTCCATCTCCCTCTGCATCTCCCTCTCCCTCTGCATCTCTCTCTCCCTCTGCATCTCCCTCTGCATCTCCCTCTGCATCTCTCTCTCCCTTTGCATCTCCCTCTGCTTCTCCCTCTGCATCTCCCTCTGCATCTCCCTCTGCATCTCCCTCTGCATCTCCCTCTGCATCTCCCTCTGCATCTCCCTCTGCATCTCCCTCTGCATCTCCCTCTGCATCTCCCTCTGCATCTCCCTCTGCATCTCCCTCTGCATCTCCCTCTGCATCTCCCTCTCCATCTCCCTCTGCATCTCCCTCTCCCTCTGCATCTCCCTCTGCATCTCCCTCTGCATCTCCCTCTGCATCTCCCTCTCCCTCTGCATCTCCCTCTGCATCTCCCTCTGCATCTCCCTCTGCATCTCCCTCTGCATCTCCCACTCCATCTCCCTCTGCATCTCCCTCTGCATCTCCCTCTCCATCTCCCTCTCCATCTCCCTCTGCATCTCCCTCTGCATCTCCCTCTGCATCTCCCTCTCCATCTCCCTCTGCATCTCCCTCTGCATCTCCCTCTGCATCTCCCTCTGCATCTCCCTCTGCGTCTCCCTCTGCATCTCCCTCTGCTTCTCCCTCTGCATCTCCCTCTGCTTCTCCCTCTCCGTCTCCCTCTGCGTCTCCCTCTGCGTCTCCCTCTGCGTCTCCCTCTGCGTCTCCCTCTGCGTCTCCCTCTGCATCTCCCTCTGCATCTCCCTCTGCATCTCCCTCTGCATCTCCCTCTGCATCTCCCTCTGCTTCTCCCTCTCCCTCTCCCTCTGCATCTCCCTCTCCCTCTGCATCTCTCTCTCCCTCTGCATCTCCCTCTGCATCTCCCTCTGCTTCTCCCTCTCCATCTCCCTCTGCATCTCTCTCTCCCTCTGCATCTCCCTCTGCTTCTCCCTCTGCATCTCCCTCTGCATCTCCCTCTCCATCTGCATCTCCCTCTCCATCTCCCTCTGCATCTCCCTCTCCATCTCCCTCTGCATCTCCCTCTCCATCTCCCTCTGCATCTCCCTCTCCATCTGCATCTCCCTCTGCATCTCCTTCTGCTTCTCCCTCTGCATCTCCATCTCCCTCTGCATCTCCCTCTGCATCTCCCTCTCCATCTCCCTCTCCATCTCCCTCTGCATCTCCATCTGCGTCTCCCTCTGCATCTCCCTCTGCATCTCCCTCTGCATCTCCCTCTGCATCTCCCTCTGCATCTCCCTCTGCATCTCCCTCTGCATCTCCCTCTGCATCTCCCTCTGCATCTCCCTCTGCATCTCCCTCTGCATCTCCCTCTGCTTCTCCCTCTGCATCTCCCTCTCCCTCTGCATCTCTCTCTCCCTCTGCATCTCCCTCTGCATCTCCCTCTGCTTCTCCCTCTCCATCTCCCTCTGCATCTCCCTCTGCATCTCCCTCTGCATCTCCCTCTGCATCTCCCTCTGCTTCTCCCTCTCCATCTCCCTCTGCTTCTCCCTCTCCATCTCCCTCTGCATCTCCCTCTGCATCTCCCTCTGCTTCTCCCTCTGCTTCTCCCTCTCCATCTCCCTCTGCATCTCCCTCTGCTTCTCCATCTGCATCTCCCTCTGCATCTCCCTCTGCATCTCCCTCTGCTTCTCCCTCTCCATCTCCCTCTGCATCTCCCTCTGCATCTCCCTCTGCATCTCCCTCTGCATCTCCCTCTGCTTCTCCCTCTCCATCTCCCTCTGCATCTCTCTCTCCCTCTGCATCTCCCTCTGCATCTCCCTCTGCTTCTCCCTCTGCATCTCCATCTCCATCTCCCTCTGCATCTCCCTCTGCTTCTCCCTCTCCATCTCCCTCTGCATCTCTCTCTCCCTCTGCATCTCCCTCTGCATCTCCCTCTGCTTCTCCCTCTGCATCTCCATCTCCCTCTGCATCTCCCTCTGCATCTCCCTCTCCATCTCCCTCTGCATCTCCCTCTGCATCTCCATCTGCATCTCCCTCTCCATCTCCCTCTGCATCTCCCTCTGCATCTCTCTCTCCCTCTGCATCTCCCTCTGCATCTCCCTCTCCATCTGCATCTCCCTCTCCCTCTGCATCTCCCTCTCCCTCTGCATCTCCCTCTGCATCTCTCTCTCCCTCTGCATCTCCCTCTCCATCTCCCTCTGCATCTCTCTCTCCCTCTGCATCTCCCTCTCCATCTCCCTCTGCATCTCCCTCTGCATCTCCATCTCCCTCTGCATCTCCCTCTGCATCTCCCTCTCCATCTCCCTCTGCATCTCCCTCTGCATCTCCATCTGCATCTCCATCTGCATCTCCCTCTGCATCTCCCTCTGCATCTCCCTCTGCATCTCCCTCTGCATCTCCCTCTGCATCTCCCTCTCCCTCTCCATCTCCCTCTGCATCTCCCTCTGCATCTCCCTCTGCATCTCCCTCTGCATCTCCCTCTGCATCTCCCTCTGCATCTCCCTCTGCATCTCCCTCTGCATCTCCCTCTGCATCTCCCTCTCCATCTCCCTCTCCATCTCTCTCTCCCTCTGCATCTCCCTCTGCATCTCTCTCTCCCTCTGCATCTCCCTCTCCATCTCCCTCTCCATCTCCCTCTGCATCTCTCTCTCCCTCTGCATCTCCCTCTCCATCTCCCTCTGCATCTCCCTCTGCATCTCCCTCTGCATCTCCCTCTGCATCTCCCTCTGCATCTCCCTCTGCATCTCCCTCTGCATCTCCCTCTCCATCTCCCTCTCCATCTCCCTCTGCATCTCTCTCTCCCTCTGCATCTCCCTCTGCATCTCTCTCCCTCTGCGTCTCCCTCTGCATCTCCCTCTGCATCTCTCTCTCCCTCTGCATCTCCCTCTCCATCTCCCTCTCCATCTCCCTCTGCATCTCTCTCTCCCTCTGCATCTCCCTCTCCATCTCCCTCTGCATCTCCCTCTGCATCTCCCTCTGCATCTCCCTCTGCATCTCCCTCTGCATCTCCCTCTGCATCTCCCTCTGCATCTCCCTCTGCATCTCCCTCTCCATCTCCCTCTCCATCTCCCTCTGCATCTCTCTCCCTCTGCATCTCCCTCTGCATCTCTCTCCCTCTGCGTCTCCCTCTGCATCTCCCTCTGCATCTCTCTCTCCCTCTGCGTCTCCCTCTCCATCTCCCTCTCCATCTCCCTCTCCATCTCCCTCTGCATCTCTCTCTCCCTCTGCATCTCCCTCTGCATCTCTCTCTCCCTCTGCATCTCCCTCTGCATCTCCCTCTCCATCTCCCTCTCCATCTCCCTCTGCATCTCTCTCTCCCTCTGCATCTCCCTCTGCATCTCTCTCTCTCTCTCTCTCCCTCTCCATCTCCCTCTGCATCTCCCTCTGCATCTCCCTCTGCATCTCCCTCTCCATCTCCCTCTCCATCTCCCTCTGCATCTCTCTCTCCCTCTGCATCTCCCTCTGCATCTCTCTCTCCCTCTGCATCTCCCTCTGCATCTCCCTCTCCATCTCCCTCTCCATCTCCCTCTGCATCTCTCTCTCCCTCTGCATCTCCCTCTGCATCTCTCTCTCCCTCTGCGTCTCCCTCTCCATCTCCATCTGCATCTCCCTCTGCATCTCCCTCTCCATCTCCCTCTCCCTCTGCATCTCCCTCTGCATCTCCCTCTCCATCTCCCTCTCCATCTCCCTCTGCATCTCTCTCTCCCTCTGCATCTCTCTCTCCCTCTGCATCTCTCTCTCCCTCTGCATCTCCCTCTCCATCTCCCTCTCCATCTCCCTCTGCATCTCTCTCTCCCTCTGCATCTCCCTCTGCATCTCTCTCTCCCTCTGCGTCTCCCTCTCCATCTCCATCTGCATCTCCCTCTGCATCTCCCTCTCCATCTGCATCTCCCTCTGCATCTCCCCCTCCATCTCCCTCTGCATCTCCCTCTCCATCTCCATCTCCCTCTGCATCTCCCTCTCCATCTCCCTCTGCATCTCCCTCTCCATCTCCCTCTCCATCTCCCTCTGCATCTCCCTCTGCTTCTCCCTCTCCATCTCCCTCTCCATCTCCCTCTCCATCTCCCTCTGCATCTCCCTCTGCATCTCCCTCTGCATCTCCCTCTGCATCTCCCTCTGCATCTCCCTCTGCATCTCCCTCTGCATCTCCCTCTGCATCTCCCTCTGCATCTCCCTCTGCATCTCCCTCTGCATCTCCCTCTGCATCTCCCTCTGCTTCTCCCTCTCCATCTCCCTCTGCATCTCCCTCTGCATCTCCCTCTCCCTCTGCATCTCTCTCTCCCTCTGCATCTCCCTCTGCATCTCCCTCTGCTTCTCCCTCTCCATCTCCCTCTGCATCTCTCTCTCCCTCTGCATCTCCCTCTGCTTCTCCCTCTGCATCTCCCTCTGCATCTCCCTCTGCATCTCCCTCTCCATCTCCCTCTCCATCTCCCTCTCCATCTCCCTCTGCATCTCCCTCTGCATCTCCCTCTGCATCTCCCTCTGCTTCTCCCTCTCCATCTCCCTCTGCATCTCCCTCTGCATCTCCCTCTCCCTCTGCATCTCTCTCTCCCTCTGCATCTCCCTCTGCATCTCCCTCTGCTTCTCCCTCTCCATCTCCCTCTGCATCTCTCTCTCCCTCTGCATCTCCCTCTGCTTCTCCCTCTGCTTCTCCCTCTGCTTCTCCCTCTGCATCTCCCTCTGCATCTCCCTCTGCATCTCCCTCTGCATCTCCCTCTCCCTCTGCATCTCCCTCTGCATCTCCCTCTGCATCTCCCTCTGCATCTCCCTCTGCATCTCCCTCTGCATCTCCCTCTGCATCTCCCTCTGCATCTCCCTCTGCATCTCCCTCTGCATCTCCCTCTGCATCTTCCTCTGCATCTCCCTCTGCATCTCCCTCTGCATCTCCCTCTCCCTCTGCATCTCTCTCTCCCTCTGCATCTCCCTCTGCATCTCCCTCTGCTTCTCCCACTCCATCTCCCTCTGCATCTCTCTCTCCCTCTGCATCTCCCTCTGCTTCTCCCTCTGCATCTCCCTCTGCATCTCCCTCTGCATCTCCCTCTGCATCTCCCTCTGCATCTCCCTCTCCATCTCCCTCTCCATCTCCCTCTCCATCTCCCTCTGCATCTCCCTCTGCATCTCCCTCTGCATCTCCCTCTGCATCTCCCTCTGCATCTCCCTCTGCTTCTCCCTCTGCATCTCCCTCTGCATCTCCCTCTGCATCTCCATCTCCCTCTGCATCTCCCTCTGCTTCTCCCTCTCCATCTCCCTCTGCATCTCTCTCTCCCTCTGCATCTCCCTCTGCTTCTCCCTCTGCTTCTCCCTCTGCATCTCCCTCTGCATCTCCCTCTGCATCTCCCTCTCCCTCTGCATCTCCCTCTGCATCTCCCTCTGCATCTCCCTCTGCATCTCCCTCTGCATCTCCCTCTGCATCTCCCTCTGCATCTCCCTCTGCATCTCCCTCTCCATCTCCCTCTGCATCTCCCTCTGCTTCTCCCTCTCCATCTCCCTCTGCATCTCCCTCTGCTTCTCCATCTGCATCTCCCTCTCCATCTCCCTCTGCATCTCCCTCTCCATCTCCCTCTGCATCTCTCTCTCCCTCTGCATCTCCCTCTCCATCTCCCTCTGCATCTCTCTCTCCCTCTGCATCTCCCTCTGCATCTCCCTCTGCATCTCCCTCTGCATCTCCCTCTGCATCTCCCTCTGCATCTGCATCTGCATCTCCCTCTGCATCTGCATCTCCCTCTGCATCTGCATCTCCCTCTGCATCTCCCTCTGCATCTCCCTCTCCCTCTGCATCTCCCTCTGCATCTCCCTCTCCCTCTGCATCTCCCTCTGCATCTCCCTCTCCATCTGCATCTCCCTCTCCATCTCCCTCTCCATCTCCCTCTGCGTCTCCCTCTGCATCTCCCTCTGCATCTCTCTCTCCCTCTGCATCTCCCTCTGCATCTCCCTCTCCATCTCCCTCTGCATCTCCCTCTGCATCTCCCTCTCCATCTGCATCTCCCTCTCCATCTCCATCTCCCTCTCCCTCTCCCTCTGCATCTCCCTCTGCATCTCCCTCTGCATCTCCCTCTGCATCTCCCTCTGCATCTCCCTCTCCATCTCCCTCTCCATCTCCCTCTCCATCTCCCTCTCCATCTCCCTCTCCATCTCCCTCTGCATCTCCCTCTGCATCTCCCTCTGCATCTCCCTCTGCATCTCCCTCTGCATCTCCCTCTGCATCTCCCTCTGCATCTCCCTCTGCATCTCCCTCTGCATCTCCCTCTGCATCTCCCTCTGCATCTCCCTCTGCATCTCCCTCTGCATCTCCCTCTGCATCTCCCTCTGCATCTCCCTCTGCATCTGCATCTCCCTCTGCATCTGCATCTCCCTCTGCATCTCCCTCTCCCTCTGCATCTCCCTCTGCATCTCCCTCTCCCTCTGCATCTCCCTCTGCATCTCCCTCTGCATCTCTCTCTCCCTCTGCATCTCCCTCTGCATCTCTCTCTCCCTCTGCGTCTCCCTCTCCATCTCCATCTGCATCTCCCTCTGCATCTCCCTCTCCATCTCCCTCTCCCTCTCCATCTCCCTCTGCATCTCCCTCTGCATCTCCCTCTGCATCTCCCTCTGCATCTCCCTCTGCATCTCCCTCTGCATCTCTCTCTCCCTCTGCATCTCTCTCTCCCTCTGCGTCTCCCTCTCCATCTCCCTCTGCATCTCCCTCTGCATCTCCCTCTCCATCTGCATCTCCCTCTCCCTCTGCATCTCTCTCTCCCTCTGCATCTCCCTCTCCATCTCCCTCTGCATCTCTCTCTCCCTCTGCATCTCCCTCTCCATCTCCCTCTGCATCTCCCTCTGCATCTCCATCTCCCTCTGCATCTCCCTCTGCATCTCCCTCTGCATCTCCCTCTGCATCTCCATCTCCCTCTCCATCTCCCTCTGCATCTCCCTCTCCCTCTGCATCTCTCTCTCCCTCTGCATCTCCCTCTCCATCTCCCTCTGCATCTCTCTCTCTCCCTCTGCATCTCCCTCTCCATCTCCCTCTGCATCTCCCTCTCCATCTCCCTCTGCATCTCCCTCTGCATCTCTCTCTCCCTCTGCATCTCCCTCTGCATCTCCCTCTGCATCTGCATCTCCCTCTGCATCTCCCTCTGCATCTCCCTCTGCATCTCTCTCTCCCTCTGCATCTCCCTCTGCATCTCCCTCTCCATCTCCCTCTGCGTCTCTCTCTCCCTCTGCATCTCCCTCTGCATCTCCCTCTCCATCTCCCTCTGCATCTCTCTCTCCCTCTGCATCTCCCTCTGCATCTCCCTCTGCATCTCTCTCTCCCTCTGCATCTCCCTCTGCATCTCCCTCTGCATCTCTCTCTCCCTCTGCATCTCCCTCTGCATCTCCCTCTCCATCTCCCTCTGCATCTCCCTCTGCATCTCTCTCTCCCTCTGCATCTCCCTCTCCATCTCCCTCTCCATCTCCCTCTCCATCTCCCTCTGCATCTCCCTCTGCATCTCTCTCTCCCTCTGCGTCTCCCTCTGCATCTCCCTCTGCATCTCCATCTCCCTCTCCATCTCCCTCTGCATCTCTCTCTCCCTCTGCATCTCCCTCTGCATCTCTCTCTCCCTCTGCATCTCCCTCTGCATCTCCCTCTCCATCTCCCTCTCCATCTCCCTCTGCATCTCTCTCTCCCTCTGCATCTCCCTCTGCATCTCTCTCTCCCTCTGCGTCTCCCTCTCCATCTCCCTCTGCATCTCCCTCTCCATCTCCCTCTGCATCTCTCTCTCCCTCTGCATCTCCCTCTGCATCTCTCTCTCCCTCTGCATCTCCCTCTGCATCTCCCTCTGCATCTCCCTCTCCATCTCCCTCTCCATCTCCCTCTCCATCTCCCTCTGCATCTCCCTCTGCATCTCTCTCTCCCTCTGCGTCTCCCTCTGCATCTCCCTCTGCATCTCTCTCTCCCTCTGCGTCTCCCTCTCCATCTCCCTCTCCATCTCCCTCTGCATCTCTCTCTCCCTCTGCATCTCCCTCTGCATCTCTCTCTCCCTCTGCATCTCCCTCTGCATCTCCCTCTCCATCTCCCTCTGCATCTCTCTCTCCCTCTGCATCTCCCTCTGCATCTCCCTCTCCATCTCCCTCTCCATCTCCCTCTGCATCTCTCTCTCCCTCTGCATCTCCCTCTGCATCTCTCTCTCCCTCTGCATCTCCCTCTCCATCTCCCTCTGCATCTCTCTCTCCCTCTGCATCTCCCTCTGCATCTCTCTCTCCCTCTGCGTCTCCCTCTCCATCTCCATCTGCATCTCCCTCTGCATCTCCCTCTCCATCTCCCTCTGCATCTCCCTCTGCATCTCCCTCTGCATCTCCCTCTGCATCTCCCTCTGCATCTCCCTCTGCATCTCTCTCTCCCTCTGCATCTCCCTCTGCATCTCCCTCTGCATCTCCCTCTCCATCTCCCTCTGCATCTCTCTCTCCCTCTGCATCTCCCTCTGCATCTCTCTCTCCCTCTGCGTCTCCCTCTCCATCTCCATCTGCATCTCCCTCTGCATCTCCCTCTCCATCTCCCTCTCCCTCTCCATCTCCCTCTGCATCTCCCTCTCCATCTCCCTCTGCATCTCCCTCTGCATCTCCCTCTCCATCTCCCTCTGCATCTCCCTCTCCATCTCCCTCTGCATCTCCCTCTGCATCTCCCTCTCCATCTCCATCTCCATCTCCCTCTGCATCTCTCTCTCCCTCTGCATCTCCCTCTGCATCTCTCTCTCCCTCTGCATCTCCCTCTGCATCTCTCTCTCCCTCTGCATCTCCCTCTGCATCTCCCTCTGCATCTCCCTCTGCATCTCCCTCTGCATCTCCCTCTGCATCTCCCTCTGCATCTCCCTCTGCATCTCCCTCTCCCTCTTCCTTTGTTTTTCTTTGTAATTGCATTAGGTATTAATATACTCTTGTGTAATGTGTTGAATGCATTATATGGTAAGTTTATTGTGAAGAGATGCTGTTAAAGTTGTAAATCAAGTTTTTTTTCAAAATTCAAATTCTCACTCACTGAACTTAAGCTGGACTGTGACGCTATTTTCTTCTAGAAACAAACTGTTGCATTATTTTCCTGTTATCTCTGTAAAGCTACTTTGAAACACTGTGTTGTAAAAAGCGCTGGATAAATAATGGAGACTTGACTCTCACACATCTGGACCTCATCTCATTGTGTCCTCACTGTCATGATCACGTGTCACACACACCTGTCAGTCTCTTCTCACGGTCTCTGTCTCTCAGGTACCTCTCCTGGGTTGTATTGGGCGGCCGCTCCTTCCCCCGCATGAGCGGCAGCTCCAAGAAGCAGGCCAGGGAGAGAGCAGCCAACGAAGCCGCGGACGTCCTCCTCGCAGAGGCTTCTCAGGTACACACACACACACACACACACACACACACACACACACACACACACACTCTCTGATCAGTCTCTACATAATCAGACGCTCCGCTAAAGCTTTTCTCTGTCTTTGTAAATGCTGAAATCTACTGCATGCGTGTCATTCACTCCAGAAAGTTCAGCATCATCTCAGACACGCATCACATGGTAACATTTTCCCCGTAGGAGCAAAAGTGCAGCGCACCTGTTCAGTCTACATGTGTTTATTTAAGAGAGCAACCACTGCACACATCTGCATCACACTAACTACACCAACCCTGATCCTGAAGCTTTGAATCTGCTGTCAGAAACACATTTCACACTGAAGCTTGATTCCTTTCCCCATCAACACCTGATCTAGTCAAGTCATCTTCATTTATATAGCGCTTTTAACAATGTAGATTGTATCAAAGCGGCTTTACTGTAATAAACGGATAATTTAAGGTACCAGAGAACCCTAACCCTAACCCTTGGTTTGGCTTTATAGCGGTTCTTGAATAATGTTATTTTCCAGCTAAAGTTAGTTTTGATTGATTCACTTCCGTCGAAATGATCATTAGTTATTAAATTAGAGGCCGCTAAGACGACACCGTTCTCTCTACACACTCTTTAAACGCTATAGAGTGGTATAGGGATCCTCCATAGGGAGAGGCTAGTTGGCACTTCAGCACTGCGTTGTCATCGGGTCCAGGCGAAGGTCCTTCGTCAGATCTGGAAATGGCCTGGATCCAGCAGGCTGCAGGAAAACCTCAGGATAAACAGAGACTAATATTAGCGTAGCTGCCATTCTTATGATTTAACGAGTACATCAGGATTTATGGGAAGTGTTCCCAGTTCTGGTTGACCTAATCTATGCAGCTTAACATGAATTATATAAATCTATAGTGTGTTATGTGTATGCTAGGTCAAAGATGTTTTTAGTCTAGCTTTGAACTGACAGAGTGTGTCTGCTTCCCGGACAATGGTAGGAAGACTGTTCCAGAGTTTTGGTGCTAAATAGGAAAAGGATCTCCCGCCAGCAGTCGATTTAGATATTCTAGGTATTATCAACTGGCCGGAATTTTTAGATCGCAATAGACGTGAAGGACTATAATGCGTCAAGAGCTCGCTCAAGTACTGGAGATAAACCATTTAGTGCTTTGTAAGTAATCAGCAATATTAAAAAATGTATACGATGTTTAATAGGCAGCCAATGCAGTGTTGACGGAACCGGGCTAATATGGTCGTACTTTCTGGTTCTGGTAAGAACTGCGTTTTGGACCAGCTGTAGTTTGTTTAAGCGTGCAGGGCAACCACCCAGTAGAGCATTACAGTAATCTAACCCAGTAGAGCATTACAGTAATCTAACCCAGTAGAGCATTACAGTAATCTAACCCAGTAGAGCATTACAATAATCTAGCCTTGAGGTCATGAACACATGAACTAATTGTTCCGCATTTGTCAGTGAGAGCATATTACGTAATTTAGATATATATTTAAGATGGAAAAATACGGTTTTACAGATACTAGACATGTGACTTTCAAATGAAAGATTGGTATCAAAGAACACACACAGGTTCCTAACCGACGACGAAGACTTAACCTAGAATACTGTTTAACTCTTGATGGCTGCTCTGTTATTACGTGAGGACTTTTTTTTGTCTAATAATTGAATCTCTCTTTTTTCAGAATTTAGTAGTACGAAATTACTAGTCATCCAATATTTTATATCAGCTATGCATTCCGTTAATTTTGTGAATTGGTAGAAATATACAGCTGAGTATAATATCAGCATAACAGTGAAAGCTAATTCCATGTTTCCTAATGATATCTCCTAATGGTAGCATGTACAGAGTGAACAGCAGCGGTCCTAGTACTGAGCCTTGTGGTACGCCATACTGAACTTGTGATCGATAAGACATCTCTTCATTTACTGCTACAAACTGATAACGGTCAGTTAAGTATGATTTAAACCATGCTAGTGCAATTCCACTAATGCCAACATAGTTTTCTAGTCTATTTAAAAGAATGTTGTGGTCGATAGTATCAAATGCAGCACTAAGATCAAGTAACACTAATAGAGAGATACAACCACGATCGGATGATAAGAGCAGATCATGTGTGACTCTGATGAGAGCGGTCTCAGTGCTATGGTACGGTCTGAATCCTGACTGAAAATCCTCACAGATATTATTTCTTTCAAGAAAGGAACATAGTTGTGAGGATACTGCTTTTTCTAGTTTCTTTGACAGAAAAAGCAGATTCGAGATTGGCCTGTAATTGACTAATTCTGTAGGATCAAGTTGCATTTTTTTTTTATTTTTTTTTTAAGCAGTTTAATCATATCCAGCTTAAAGGTTTTTGGTACGTATCCTAGAGACAAAGATGAATTAATGATATTTAGAAGAGGATCTATGACCTCTGGAAGCTTTAGATGAATTAACGAGTTTGCAAAATTCTTCCTTTCTTATAGCAATGAATGAATCGAATTTTTCATTATACACTGACTACACTGCACTCCCTGATGCGATACTGTGGTAGACGGTTGCATAGTTATAATTTTGTCCCTGATATTATCAATATTGTAAGTGAAGGTGGTCATAAAGTCATTACTGTTGTGCTGCTTGGGAAATTATGGGTTTGAAGCTTTCTTTTTCGTTAGTTTAGCCACTGTTTCAAATAAGTACCTTGGATTGTTTATTTTCTTCTAATAGGGTTTACAAATAAGCAGATTTAGCAGCTTTTAACCCTCTGGGGTCTGAGGTGTTTTTAGGGCCCTTGATGTTTTGACATGCCCTGACATTTGTGCTTATTTCAGCTACTTAAAACATACCATTTGCCAACATATAAATTTGGTGTATTCAGCACAAACTCTGCTACAATAGTACGTGAGCAAAATGGATGTACATGTTTGCATTTTATAGAAAAAAAATATTATGCGTGGTTAGTATGTTTTGGGGGAAAAAATGTCACCGCAATAAGGCCATTTAACACATACTGAATAGTTGTCCACAAAATACTTTTGAGTTACTATTCTTGTAGGCTAGAATTTTTACTTCAAAATGAAGTGAAAATCATTCTGACCACTCTTTCACAAACAACAATATAACGATTTAAATTTCTTACGTCAGTTTTTGGTCAACACTGCTGTATGCGTGGTAGTGTGAATGGCCATGAATATTA
Organism: Rhinichthys klamathensis goyatoka; assembly: GCF_029890125.1. Lineage (NCBI taxonomy): Eukaryota > Metazoa > Chordata > Actinopteri > Cypriniformes > Leuciscidae > Rhinichthys > Rhinichthys klamathensis. Next base: position 602,769 of record NW_026607103.1, on the reverse strand, counting down.
ATGTGATTTACACCTGGGAAGACTAAAGACACTCCCCCAATGGCTAATGGCCCAAGGTGCTGTGAGGCAGCCTGATATAAGAATGATTCACTGATGAATAAAAAGTTTAAAAGAACAGCATTTATTAAAAATAGAAATCTTTCCTAAGAACGTAAATACTTAAAGTCATTCCGATCACTTAACACATCCTTTCAAATAAACAAACATAAAAAGACCAAACTTGTTTTGTTTTTTTATAAAAAAAAAAAAAATTATTCAAAGAATCCTAAAAAAAACTATCACAGGTTAAAAAAAATTTAAGCAGCACAACTGTTTCCAACATTGATTTAAAAAATATCATATCGAATGATTTCTGAAGGCTGATGGTTAGTTAGGTAGCGGTACATCTCACTGATGCTGACATCTGTCCATTTATATTTGCAGCCTTTTGCAGTTGCCTTGGCAGCCTGGGCATTGGTGTTGTGGCACAGAGTTGACTGCACTTTCTGAAAAAATAGTTTGAATAGACTCATGGGTGAATGCGAGTCTACAGAGCTCAATTGCGGTCCAGTTTCCCGTGCAGGAAGGAATCACAGTGTCTGTGGAAACGTGTCCACATCGGTCTCTGTTTTCCATGACAGGCTTACTGCCTGTTGCTCGTCTGCTTGTTTGCCTTGGCTCTCTTCGGAACTGCTTGGACGGTTCATTGTCACATCTGTTATAAAAAAGAAGAAAGAAAAAGTGTGAGCATGCTGATAACACAATCAAAGAAACTGTATTATCATAATCAATCACTAATTGCTATGGATAAAAAAATATATACGTTTTTTGTAATTTCACACAAGAATAGGAACTTTTACATTATGACGATGTAACCACAATTAGGCTACATTACATCTGTAAAATATTACATCTATGCACTCAGTATGATTCTCGATTGCACTGAGAACTGAACGACAGCTGCTGGAGAAGGAGAGCATGATGCAGCCACATTCCTAAAAAACAAAACAAAAAAACTGTTAGCACATTATCCAAAGTAAACTGATGGACAATTAATGTACAATGCACAATGTATGTATATATCTGTTGATGGACAGAGAAACATCTATTGATGGGCCGTAGGCTATAGGCCGCGTCACCGCAAGTATCTGTTTATGGCCCATATAGACGCACGCATTTACTGATACACTCAATGAATGGATCGTTCGCGAACGACACATGCACAGATGTTTGTGAATAGATGTGTAAATGTTTGAAATGTAGTGATAAGGCAGTATTTACTCATAGACTAACCAAAACTGAACATTTTATATATAAAAAATATATTGTATTTAGACAGTATCACATATTTTACCGGAGGCTGAAACATATTTCTCTTAATCACATCATATAAGCTATATGTTAGGCTAATATCACATTTAAAAAGTTTACACGAGCGTATAGGCCTACACGAATATTAGGGATATTGTGAGGTAATCTTTCCTATGTCAAAAGCTAGGCAAAATATAGTCAGAAAATTCATTTGAGCTCTATGATCAGAAAAGGAATTATATAACACTAAACAACTTACGGTCAATTCGTTCTTCAAAATGCAGCCGTTCGTCGTCCGAGTTTCAAATTCCTGTGAGGGAAAAAGTGAATTCTTCCCCGCTGTCCAGAATGGTACGCTAAGCGTGCCATCCTCAACGCGATGAACTATCAGTGAATGAAGACACTTCGTGTTATGGCATTGATCGTGTGCAATGCATAGATCGCCTATTTACCATGTGAAAAGCTCTGAAGGCGTGGCGGTCTCAGCTCATTAGAGATAATGAAGGGAGAACGAAAAAACTGTACCTCTCCTTGGTTTCAAACGGATTACATAAACTGGAAATATTTTTTTTTTAAATAAATTACTTAATTAAAAAGAGAATTTCAGCTTCATAAAGAGTCAATACTTGTCAGAGATACGAGAGATTTCTGAGTTACAGTTCATTTTTCGAACGCGTTTCAGAATGGACCTCACTGACAGAGAGAAGGCAAAACGCGCATCATGTTTATTTTTCTTTATTTGAGGAAAAGCACACTTTGTTTTTATTGTGAGTACCCACAAAAAAATAGACACGAGCTCGTCGCGCCGGCCGACCCCAGAGGGTTAAGGCCTCTCTGTATGCAATCGAGCTCTCCTTCCATGAAATGCGAAATACGTCTAGTTTAGTTTTCTTCTGGCTGCTCTCTTAAGGGCCTGAGTGTGCTCGCTGTACCACGGCGTTGGACTTTCTTTAATCTTTAAGTGCAACTGAGCAACTGTGTCTAAAGTGCTGGAAAAGAGAGTGTTAAACGTTTCTGTTGCAATATCAAGTTCTTCTAGGCTATCCAGGATGCTGAGATGATGAAACTGATTAGGAAGATTATTGATAAAGCAATCTTTAGTGGCAGAAGTGATAGGTCTAACGTATTTATAACACGGAGTCGGCTTTGCAGCCTTGGCTAAATGTAATTTACATGAGACTAGATAATGATCTGAGATGTCATCGCTCTGCTGCAGAATTTCAACGGCATCTTAAAATCACCAACAATTATGACTATCTGCAGCAAATACTAATTCTGATAGAAAGTCAGCAAATTCTTTCATAACATCTTTATGGTGCCCTGGTGGCCTGTATAAAGTAGCCAGCAGAATTCTCAAAAGTGATTTATCGTTTACACTAGTATACAGAAGTATATTTAAAACCAAATTTCTTAGTGGTTTTGAAAATATTACTATAAATTACAGCAACACCTCCCCCTTTGCCTTTCAGACGTGGCTCATGTTTATAACCGTAATCTTGTGGGTTTGGACTCATTTAAAGTAATGTAATCGTTTTAGTTTTAGCCAGGTTTGTCAAACACAGCACATCTAGGTTATAGTCTGAAATCATAGATCTATGATGTCTGCAGCACCCGGACCCCCAGCCGGACCCGGACCCCCAGCACCCCCAGCACCTCCAGCCGGACCCCCAGCACCCCCAGCACCTCCAGCACCCGGACCCCCAGCACCTCCAGCACCCCCAGCACCTCCAGCCGGACCCGGACCCCCAGCACCCCCAGCACCTCCAGCCGGACCCCCAGCACCCCCAGCACCTCCAGCACCTCCAGCACCCCCAGCACCTCCAGCCGGACCCCCAGCACCTCCAGCACCCCCAGCACCCGGACCCCCAGCACCTCCAGCACCCCCAGCACCTCCAGCACCCCCAGCACCTCCAGCACCCGGACCCCCAGCACCCGGACCCCCAGCACCCCTAGCACCTCCAGCCGGACTCCCAGCACCTCCAGCACCCCCAGCACCTCCAGCACCCGGACCCCCAGCACCTCCAGCACCCCCAGCACCTCCAGCACCCTGACCCCCAGCACCCAAGGATGAAGGTTATTATCATTAAGAATATTAATTTCATTCAGCCTTTTATACTCATATCACAGGATGAACAAACATCCTGTTTCTGATTAATCTTCTGCTGTCCAAATTATTCACTTGTTTCAATTTAATTTTCAGATGGAGCAGGACTGAAAAAAAAATATATATATATATATATATAATAAATATATATAAATATAAATATATATATATATATATATATATATATATATATATATAATTTTTTTTTTTTTTTTTTTTTTGAGAGAGAAAATCAGTTTTTTTTTTTTTTCCTCAATTTGTGCTTTGAAGCACCAAATGATGGTAATAGAAAAATATAATGGTTCCTTCAGCAAATTCACAAAGCACACAAATGCCAACAAGACAGTTAACAAGTTCACACTTACAATTAGAGTAAAAGAGTATTTTGCCTGAAGTCCCCCGTATCTGACGAGGAGAGTTCGTCACCAGATGTGTGACCTGGGAGAGAGCGCCGGTCTGGTGTGGCCTTCGCCGCTGAAGGAGACCTCCAGGCCTGTCCTCTGACTATGGCGGGCCGGAAGGTCCAAAAATAGGACTAATGACTTGTCGTAGGAAGTCACTATACTATAGCCAGTACTAGCTACTCACTTCCCCACTGATGGAGCGGTGGATCTGTATACGTACTCTCCTCGCACGGCGGGCAACTCGCTCTCCTCGCGCAGCGGGCGGACCCGCTCTCCTCGCGCAGCGGGCGACCCTGGGCGACCCGCTCTCCTCGCGCAGCGGGCGGACCCGCTCTCCTCGCGCAGCGGGCGACCCTGGGCGACCCGCTCTCCTCGCGCAGCGGGCGGACCCGCTCTCCTCGCGCAGCGGGCGGACCCGCTCTCCTCGCGCAGCGGGCGACCCTGGGCGACCCGCTCTCCTCGCGCAGCGGGCGGACCCGCTCTCCTCGCGCAGCGGGCGGACCCGCTCTCCTCGCGCAGCGGGCGACCCTGGGCGACCCGCTCTCCTCGCTTGCTTTCTTTCAGTGTCTTCATTCTGTTGGGGTTGTTTGCAGTGCGTTGAGTTTTTCTACTGTGTGAGCGTAACGCTCTTAGCGAGCGCTCATGTGGCGATCTCCACTCCACCCCTGTATCAGGGTGGTGATGAATGTGTGACTGTTAGCAGGCTGGAGTTTCAGGGCTTTTGAGGTGCCTTCGTGTGTGTAACCCCTAGGGCTGCAACAACTAATCGATAAAATCGATAATAATCGATTATGAAAATCGTTGTCAACGAATGTTATTATCGATTAGTTGGTCTGCTTACGTCACGGGGAGCGTTTACTGGTGATTGGTTGAAACAGGCCAATCAGGATGCTCTCTGTCTTACTCTGGCTTCATGAGGCACATACGCACACACGCAAGGCCTCTCTCCCTCCGCTGCTCTGCCGCACGCGCGCGCTACACGGTTTGGAGCACAGTCTCTTCTGTCTCACATGCGCGCTCTTGCTTGCGCGCTCAAATCCCGGGAGTTTGAACTAATTTGCGAGTATCAGGGAGCCGCATAAGCCGCTATCAATATGCGGGTGACTCCCAGAACTTCCGGGATCTTGGGATGTCTGTATTTTGTCTCGAGCATCAGGTTGCGCAATCAGTTCGCTCGCAACATAAGTGATGGATTAAAATAGCGCTACCGCAGAAATATTAAATTAAAACGGTCTTTACAAAGCGAAGCACTAAATATAAAGGCAGTTAATAACAGCAGCAGTAAAAGATTGTTTTTTAGTCACTGTACTCAGTGGTTTTCAGCGAATGTTTGTGCACTAATGCATCATTTTTCCTGTCTTTTTCCTCAAGCCTGTTAGCTTGCTGCGTACCTCCACTCCGCTCTCTTTATATAGCATTTGTCTACTAAGTTTTAATTGTTTTTCAAACGCGATCTACTGCGGCTCTACGTTCACACGCTTGTTTTCAGTCTTTCTATATTTATTTTATCAATGTATCCTTATAATTCAATTAATTTTAAATAAAAATTAAATTAATTATATATTTTAGATGTTTTTAGTTTATATCTTCACATCTGAACATGTCTGTGTAAATTTGTTTTAACAAAAATTGTTTAAAACAATGTTGGATATAAATGTTTTTTTTTTTTTTTACATTAATCATGGTTGTCAACTTGCCATCAGCAATTATCATTAAAAACAATGCAAATATTGATATTACTAAAACTCAATGTGTGGCTTTTGCACTTTTTAAAGTACACTTTTACACATAAATATCCTAATTTAGGGTTTTAGGTAACACTTTATTTTACGGTGTCCTTGTTACATATGTTACATGTACTTACTGTAGTAATAACAGTAAATTATGCATAATTACATGCAACTAACCCTCAACCAAATCCTAATCATACCCTATTCCTATAGTAAGTACATGTAGTTACTTAATATTACTCTGTACTTAAATATATAATTACACTGTAACAAGGACACCTTAAAATAAAGTGTAACCGGGTTTTATTTAGTCATAATAAACATAAAAATCGAATTGAATTTTTTATCCGATTAGTCGATTAATCGAAAAAATAATCGTCCGATTAATCGATTATCAAAATAATCTTTAGTTGCAGCCCTAGTAACCCCACCGCGTTTACTCGCTCTTCTCTTCTCTTCTTCAGATCGGCCAGGAGGAGGAGCTTCAGTCGCGGTCGTAGCAGGTAAGAGTTTGCACAACTGTACGCGCAGGAAAACGCCGCTATTGCGCGAGCACTTTATCAACATGTGGTTTCATTGAGATGCTATTGTAGTTAAGTAATATTTTAAATCCGTTTTCTGTTTTCAACTAATGGTAAATTTGTTTTCGCTTTAAAATACGTCTGTTTTAGTAAATTAACTCTGGTGCTGTTCATATGGTGGTCAAAAATTACTTTTTTTTTTTATATAAATAAAAGTAATGTACTATTTTTGTTTGATAATGTTTTTTATTTCATATTTTGTATTTTATGGTAGTACATTATATTCACGCTGTATTTATAATTCATTTGTTCACGTTTTGAGCGTAGGCTTGAAAATGTCCACCTTAAACTGACGTAAATCTTGATGCTTTAAAGCACAGACTGAAGTTTGATCTCTTTTAACGACAACTCTTGGCAAATCATTGCTGAAGTGGAAAAAGTTTTAAAGTCAACTTAAATTATTTTTTACAGAATTTGATGTTTATTATGAAAAATTAACACTATTTTATGAAATCTATATTTATAAAAACATGTTTTACTCTAAAACTGCAACGAAATCAAAGCCAAAAATCGAACAATGTTCTAAATTTGAGCTTGATGTATAAAACAAAATAGCTTTCAGTAAGATTGTGTTTGGCTGCAGTATCAAACGCTTCCACTAGAGGAGATTTGTCTCCCGTTCATTTACATTGCGCTCATTTTTGACCGTGAGGAGCACAAGTGACTATTTTTTTACAGGACTATTTTCACCTTTTCGAATCATGTCGAGTTTTTTTTTTTTTTTTTTTTTTCGTGTTCACATAGCACATGCCAAAACCTTTACCAAGTTTCGAACCATTCCGATGAAGTATAAAAAAGTAAAATTATTCGGTCAAAAATATATGAAGAGCACCAGAGGTAATTAAAATGAGCTGTTGCTTTGGTAACTAAAATAAGTTAATTTTCTTTCAGTTAATGAATTTAAGTTTTTTTCAAGTTAGGAACATTTTTACAGTTTTAATTAACTATAATAACCCTGGTTCTGGACTTGGTCTAGATCTCTTTCCAGAGAGCGCAGGAGGGAGAGGTCGCTGTCCGCTGGTAAGAGTTTCACTGCTTTATATCGTCCGGCCAGGATTGACGTCCAACACCAAGCTCACATCTCGTTTTTTTTTTTTTTTTTTTTTTGTTTACAGTCGTTCCAGATCTAATGACCGGAAATGAACCACGACACAGAGAAAACATTGTGACGGGAAATCGTCGATCAAAAACTTTAAGAAGACTTTATTGCTCAGAGTCCCCCCTTTTTTTCTTTTTTTTTCTTTTTTTTTTTATGAACATTATTTTAGCGGTTCTGTTTCCTTCTGTAGCTGCAGTTTTAATGCTACGGCATTCCATCTCACACTTCTAAGACTTATTTGTGTTTTTGCTGGTGAATGTGATTGGTCCTGCTGCGATGAGCTCATTTCCTGTCGCCTGAGCTCGACCGCTAGCGTTTTGCTTTGTGTTTGTGTGCGATCAGAGGGGAAAGATGTAACGACACAGCAGGGGGTGATGAAGAACAGCTTTCATTCCCTCTTTTTTTTCTTTTTTTTCTTGTGTTTGTACTGTTTATAATGTTGATTTGAATTAAAACTCATTGCAAAAAAGATCCTGTCTCTTTTGAATTTTTACAATGTTGTACGTGTATTAATTTTTAAATTATTGGCCATTTTATAGGGTTGTCTGAATTTAAAGTCCCCCTGTAATCAATGTATCCCTTAACTCATCTCTGATCATGTCTTAAATATCTTGAATGTAACTCGACACCCTCGCCTCATTTAGTATGCGTGGTTCTATGAATATGCAAATGAGCCCCGCCTCCACTCACTCAGAGATCAACTGGTTGACGATCACACGTTGATCTGATTGGTTACAAGGTCGTTTGTGACGTCAGAAACACCAGCGATTTCAAAGCGTGTTTTTGAGACTGTCTTTGGTTCACTGCAGTTTTAAGGAGGAAATACTTATGAATATACACATGATTTGTCTGATTTGTTTGGAACTTCGCTGCTAAAACGGAACTAAAACAGACAATATTGCATCTAAAATGTAAGTGAATTAATTTTAACTAAGTGAATTAATTTTAACTGTTTATTGAACTGTTGTAGGAAATCAATGTCACATTTTCAATCGTGATGGTATTCAGGAAAAAGAATTGAGGTTGCTTAACATGTTAAAAATATAAAAACTCCACATTTAGATGTTTTATTGGCAGTATGTAGTTAACAGTGTGTGTGTGCGTGCTGCGCTCATGTGTGTAGATTTCTCCTCGAGAGGCTGCGCTAGCGTCAACAGCGCAACTTTACCGTCAGTAATACATTTATTATCCACAATCGATCGCAACTTACAATAAATGTAATAAAATCAGAATCATTCTCTCGGTTTAGTGATTCCCTGGTTATTTTTGTTTGTTATTGATGTCCTAATCAGGCTACTGTCCGGACTCCGGTCGGGCAAGTAAAATTCTCTTTTACTTAATTGTCCCTAGTAAAAAAAATCCACTTGTCTCCCGATAAAGCGTTAATGTCGAGCCCTGTTAGAGATGTCAATTATCTAACATAGTCCACATCTCGCTTTTATTATTGTTGCCAGTGGCGTAACTTTGTTTTAAAAAGTGGGTGGGACATTTGTGTATAAATGATAGAACTTTTGCCAAGCATGTCAGATGTCCAAGCCCAGCAAGCAATAGCCGTCATTTCAACGTCTCGGTTAAATATAGACCCGATATAGTCCGGCTATGTGTAACCCACTTCTAGCCAAATAACATTGAATCTGGTTACATGTAAAATTTTTTTCAAAATAACTTGCAAAATGTATGATATTCCATCGTGTAAGCAAAGTCAACTGTGATTACAAGGTGCATTTCTTTGACATGTTCTATGTGTAGGCTGTGCGTAGACACGATCTAGCTCGTATACAGCCCGGCTATTTGTAGCCCACTTATAGTCGAAACTGATTAATTGTAGTTTTAATTAATTGTTGGGCAGGCAACGCATGAGATGGTTGATATCCTATCATGTTCGCATTGGTAATAATATCTACAAGGTGCTAGTGTCATTTCATGACATGGTCGATCTGTAGTTGTGATGTGATTTAAATGATTATTGCAGTAAGCTCCACTAGGAGGAGCTACTGGCTTTTGTATTGCTTATCTCTGCTTGTTTTACGGCAGTTGTAATGTTGTTGAAATATGATCGCCACTGTTCTCTTGCTCTTGACAAATCCTGTTAATAAATCGTTGAAGACTACTTCCATGAATCCGTGAATTCATGACATGGTGTCAGAAGTTGGAACTTTCGCCCTGTGAACAAGATTGAAGCAACGAGATGGCTAAGTTTCAGTCTCCTGAATCGTTTGACTTCACCCAGCCTTCGGCGTGGCCGATCTGGAGACAGCGTTTTTCTCGCTTTCGGATAGCAACTAAGCTAAACCTAGAAGACGACGATATACAGGTGAATACGCTGTTATATGCAATCGGGAAAGAGTCGGAACCTATCTTTAGCACCTTCACATTTCCGGACGATGTTCAGCACTATTATGAAGAGGTTTCAAAAAAGTTTGATGAACATTTTGTGCCAAGGCAGAATACGATACATGAACGTGCCTGTTTCCATAGACGCTCACAGCTCCATGGGGAGAGCGTGGAAGCGTTTGTCAGAGAGCTTTATAAGCTTGCAGAGCACTGCGATTTTGGAGCAACTAACGACGAACAGATAAGGGACCGCATTGTAATCGGCATCGCAGATGGAGAAGTGTCGCAAAAGTTACAACTCGAACCGGACTTGACATTGGAGAAGGCAATCAATATTGCGCGACAGTCGGAGCTTATTAAAGCACAAAACGCCAGCGCCAGAGCAACAAATGTTGAGGTGGGTGCCGTTAATGCACGCAAGTACAAGCAGCCTAGGCAGTACGACAAAAGGTATGCCAAAAACAAAGATAAACATTACAAGAATGTGACACATCAAACAAGGAAAATGTGCACAAGATGTGGGAGACAGCATGATTACGGTGCATGTCCAGCAACAGGTAAACGCTGCCACAAATGCAATAAAACGGGACATTTTGAAGCAATGTGTAAAACTAAGAATGTGAATGCAATTAAAACTACTGACGGTGACAGTGATGAGAGCAGTGCATGGTTTCTTGGGGCTGTTGCTGATGGCAGTGAAGGTGATGAGGACAAATGGTATGAAGACCTACAAATCAATGGCACAACTGTTATGTTCCGGATTGATACTGGTGCGGATGTAACGGTGATTCCCGAGGAAACATATTCATCCCTGCAACAGCGCCCTCTCCTGGTGAAGACAAAATCAACCTTCACAAGCCCAGGTGGAACGCTTGTGTGTAAAGGCAAGTTTATGACACACTGTGAAAAACATGGACAGACTTTCCCATTTTGGATTATGTCAGGCCCCTTCACAACAAACTTACTTGGACGGAAAACTGCAATCAAAATGGGACTAGTGCGCAGAGTAAATGGACTTGAGTCATACGATGATGTATTTGGGAACATTGGCCTGTTAAATTGTGAGCCAGTTAAAATAGAGCTTAGGCCGGACGCCAAGCCATACAGCATTGTAACCACACGGCGCATCCCATTTCCAATCCTACCTCAAGTGGAGGAGGAACTGAAACGAATGCAGTCTCTCGGCATCATAGAAGAAGTAAAGGAAGCCACAGACTGGTGTGCTCCTATGGTGCCAGTGATCAAAAAGAACAAGAAACCTCGGATCTGTGTGGATCTTACCAAACTGAATAAAGCTGTGAAAAGAGAAAGGTTCATCCTGCCCACGCTAGAGGATATTGCACCAAAACTGTCAGGCGCAACAGTGTTCTCCACAGTGGACGCATCAAGTGGGTTTTGGCAGATCCCACTTGATGAGAGCAGCAGGAAACTTACAACCTTTATTACTCCGGTGGGCCGCTTCTGTTTCCGTCGCCTTCCTTTCGGCATTACATCTGCACCGGAAATATTTCAGCAGAAAATGAGCTCACTTCTGAGAGATCACACCGGCACAGAAGTTGTCATGGATGACATTCTGATCTTTGGCAATGACAAGGAAGACCACGACCAGAACCTACAAGCTGTGATGAAAACAATTAGAGCTTCAGGACTGAAACTAAACAAGGACAAATGTCAATTCAGGAAACCTGAGATTCACTATTTTGGACACATCATTGGGAAGAATGGCATTAAACCGGACACTGAGAAAGTCAGAGCCATTGCGGAACTCCCCAGTCCAACGAACATAACAGAACTGCGTCAAAGGATTGGAATGATAAACTACTTGGGAAAATTCCTTCCTGATCTCTCCACTGTCATGCACCCTATAAACAGCCTATTGAAGAGCGACACAGTGTGGACATGGGGAGAAGCACAAGAGGAAGCCTTCAAAAAGGTAAAAGGCATGCTAACCTCAGCACCCGTACTGGCATATTACGACACAACAAAGTCAACAGTGGTAAGCGCAGATGCAAGTAGTTATGGCCTAGGCGGCGCACTCTACCAAGAACACAGTGACGGGCTCCGACCAGTTGCCTTTTGTTCAAGGACACTGACAGAGACTGAGTGTAGGTACTCCCAGATAGAAAAGGAATGCCTTGCCAGTGTCTGGGCATGCGAGCGTTTTGGGAGGTACTTACAAGGTCTGGACAGGTTCGTGCTTGAGACCGACCACAAACTTCTGGTTCCACTTATCAACAGCTACGACCTGGATAAAGCACCTGTTAGGTGTCAGAGGTTATTGATGCGTCTAATGAAGTTTAACGCAGAAGCTGTTCACGTACCAGGAAAACAGCTCGTTGTCGCTAACACCCTGTCTCGCAACCCCTTGCAGGGCGGTACTGTGTCAGACACAGACCATGATGTCAAAGCTTATGTTCAGGCAGTGATTGGAACTAGACCAATCACCAAAGACAGACTTAATGCAATGAGAGAAGCTACAAGCAACGACAACATTCTTCAAACGGTGATTCGTTACACAGGTAATGGCTGGCCCTCAGATTTGTCCTGCCTGCCACACAACCTGCTCAAGTATCACGCTGCTAGAGCTCACCTGTCTGAAGTCAATGGACTCTTGCTGCATGATGACCGTATTGTTGTTCCTCTTTCAATGCAAAAGACTGTGCTGTCACAAATACATGCGGGTCATCAGGGACTCACAAAGTGCCGGAAAAGGGCTAACATTTCAGTGTGGTGGCCAGGTGTTGGGAGAGACATTGCTGAGCTTATAAAAGCATGTGAGTTTTGCATCAAGAATAAACCAACTCAAAGAAAAGAGCCACTGATCACCACACCACTGCCAATAGGAGCTTGGCAGAAGATAGCCGCTGATTTATTTGAGCTTGAAGGTAAACAGTATTTGGTAGCAACAGACTATTACTCACGCTACATTGAGATTTCTCATTTACCTTCCACAAGCAGCAACCAAGTCATCACTCGCCTGAAGTGCATGTTCGCCAGGTGGGGGATCCCGTTTGAGCTAGTTACTGATAATGGCCCTCAGTTCGCTTCAGCGGAGTTTCGCCAGTTCAGTGAGGACTACAACTTTGAGCACACGACGTCAAGCCCTCACTACCCTCAAGCGAATGGAGCTGCTGAGAGGAGTGTAGCCATTGCAAAGAGAATCCTTCGACAACCAGATCCACAACTAGCCTTGTTGAGTTACAGAGCCACAACTATCAATGCAACAGGCCAGAGCCCAGTCCAACTGATGATCGGACGAGAAATCAGAACCACAGTTCCTGTGTTGCCACAGCAGCTGAGCCCGGCTGCAGTTGACCAGCAGGCGGTAAGATTTAAGGACCAACAATCCAAAGCTGCCTACCGCTTCTTCTACAACAAGCTTCACTCAACCCGACCTCTGCCTGCACTGCAGCCTGGCCAGAGGGTTAATGTCAAACTGGATGGGGAGAAGGGCTGGAAAACCCCAGCAAAAGTTATCGCGAAAGCTCAAGAGCCCAGGTCCTATCTAATTCAAACCGACCAAGGGACTGTTGCCCGCAGGAACAGGAGGCATTTGCAAGAAGTGCCTGAGCCAGTATCTGAAAGTGCTGGACAAGAGACTAATAATGACTGTGACTTTGCCACCCAAGGTGACACAGACATCCCTCTCACTGCTACTAGTTCACCTGTGTCCTGTGTTCCAACTATTTCCCCGAGTTCGGGCGCCTCTCCAAAGAGAACCTTAGCCGGGAGAGCTATTAGACCACCCGCCAGGTTTAAGGACTATGTTTAAGATGAAAATGTCTTTTACTGGTTGTGTATTGTGTTACAGTACTGACTTATTGTTCGTATATTATTATGGACGTTACAGTGACAGTTAAATTGCTAAAAGTAAAAAGAGAAAGAAGAAAGTATTTTGTTGAAGTCATACAGCTATGATATAAAGGTACTTACAATATTTGGTATAAAAGCTTAATTGGTTGTTAAAACAAAATGAATAGAAATGTAATACTGCTAATTGGAATTTACTTAAGAGGGGAGATGTGATGTGATTTAAATGATTATTGCTGTAAGCTCCACTAGGAGGAGCTACTGGCTTTTGTATTGCTTATCTCTGCTTGTTTTATGGCAGTTGTAATGTTGTTGATATATGATCGCCACTGTTCTCTTGCTCTTGACAAATCCTGTTAATAAATCGTTGAAGACTACTTCCATGAATCCGTGAATTCATGACAGTAGTCACGATTTAGCTCTGAATTGGACGGGCTGTGTGCAGTCTGCTTTTAGCCCACCCCGCGAAATCGAGGCAATCAGTGGTGTTTAACGGCTGGCTATAGCCCTGATTTAGAACAGCGATTAGTATAGGCAAAATAGCCTTAAAATTGTTTACATGTTTTTCGCCCACGCAGCTTCATGTTTGCTGTCACACATTCATAAAAAATCTACGATATCATTTGACTGTCTTTCAATTTGAAATTAAATACAAATGCAATTACATTTCTCAACCGCTAGATGGCAACAGCCCAACTGAGACATGACTACTGGCAACGCGAGACTTGATAGTTAGTAGCCTACAGATCACCGTTCTCGCGATCGCGCAATTTCCACCATTTTGAAACATTTTGAACGAGCCAGAGCATTGCATTCAGCTGTCGGTCGAAGAGAACAGGTAAAAGACATTCCTATTTTTGTCTTGTAAGTATCTGTGTTTTCGTTTTGACATGTGCTCATTTTTTAAATAATAATAATAATAATTCATCACATTTATATAGCGCTTTTCTGGACACTCAAAGCGCTTCACATAGAAGGGGGAATCTCCTCAACCACCACCAATGTGCAGCATCCACCTGGATGATGCGACGGCAACCATATTGCGCCAGAACGCCCACCACACACCGGCTTACTGGTGGAGAGGAGACAGAGTGATGAAGCCAATTGGTATATATATGGGAATGATTAGGAGGCCATGATGGACAGAGGCCACTGGGCAAATTTGGCCAGGGTGCCGGGGTTACACCCCTACTCTTTCGAAAGACATCCTGGGATTTTTTGTGACCACAGAGAGTCAGGACCTCGGTTTAACGTCTCATCCGAAGGACGGCTAAATTAGCTAAATTAGCCGTTTTAGCTAAATTATTTGTTATCATGTGTTGTTGGAATCGTGACTTTTTAGGGGGTAACAGTGTATCATGGTAACATGCACGTGTAGGCCTACTGTAACCCCATGTTTCCATGTTGTGACGGGTCTCCGGTTGTTCCCGCTGTTGTCGACCGGTGGGTGTGGCTGGGAGACTCATCAAGAGAATAGCCGCGTTTCCACTGCCGGGCCAGGGCCGGGCCGTGCTAGTGTGTGCCAGGGCCAGTCGCGTTTCCACTGTCACTTCCGGGGCTTGATCGGGGCTTACTCGGGGCCAACGGCCAGGATTTCTGGCCCGTCGAATACCTTGGGCCAAAGCGGGCCAGCTCGGGCTAGAGGAGTGGTTACGAACAGAGGCGGGGTTTACCTGAGTCTGGAGACGACAGCGCTGGATGATTCTGTCAGCATTAAATAGGCTACTTTTAAAATAGTTTAACTCATTTTCATGTTTGAATGCCTTCTGTTTGTGATCCGATGTGGATTCTGATCACCGTATAAGGTAGAAATATTTATACGCGATGCAAAAGACTATGCGCGCATTGCGCGCTAACCATTACCATAGTAAACATAGTAAACGCTTGAAGATACGCATAGTAAAAAAACATGTTGAACGCTTGAAGAAATCAGACCAATCATAAGGCTATCACAATCATGTTTTTATTCTATCTGTCAGTAGCCTACGTCTCGCTCTTTATATAGCCTACCGGACTATCATAAAAAAAAGCAACTTTTTTTCGGGAGCTTCCTCTGTTTCTCTGAATGAAAATATAGCCGAGTCGAGAGAGTGCTAAAGCTTCGCAGGTCGTGTTTTTGTTGGCATATATTTGTAGAAGAAAGTATCATTCTTTCTAAATGTGATATGTCCTTTAACTACCAAATAAACAGAAACAGCCTCGACTGAATAAGTAAGCGTGTCCTCTTTCTTTTGTGAAATAGACCTAACGGTAATTTATTTCTGTGTGACTAATGTGCAATTTTGACATAACTTAATTCATTATGATCAATGTATCACTTTTTATTGTAAACCTGTGGTAAAACATCGATGCTTGGGTTTTAAATATTCAAATAAACAACAAAAATGCCAGCAAACCGCCGCTTTTATCATGTTTGTTTTGCGATGCACGCTCTTTCCAGTGATTTCATTCTGATTAGTTTTCTGATAAAACTTCCATTTGTTGGTGAAATGATGGGTTAGTGTGACGTTGACGCTTTGAGCCGGTCGTGACAATGTGCTCTTATTAAACTCAAATTATATGAATCCAAAGGTGTAAACATGAAACATGTGCAACCTATTATAAAGTGTTATGAAAGCCACAATTATATTTCACTCTTTTCTTTAGATCATTATGATATGAAAATAGCATTTCCTCACTAAAGCTCTCATCTTTGACAAAGTCCATCATTGATTTGAAGTATAATCAGGGACGTAACTAGGCCCTTTTTAGGGGGGCTTTTTAGAAAGAAAGGATGATGGAGATGAGGAGACTGAGAGAAAGGATGATGGAGATGAGGAGACTGAGAGAAAGAAAGGATGATGGAGATGAGGAGACTGCAGAGAAAGAAAGGATGATGGAGATGAGGAGACTGAGAGAAAGAAAGGATGATGGAGATGAGGAGACCGAGAGAAAGAAAGGATGATGGAGATGAGACCGAGAGAAAGAAAGGATGACACACTCGGTCTCTCTCGCACTGTCGAGCGTGCTCGCGGACACACTCGGTCTCTCTCGCACTGTCGAGCGCGCTCGCGGACACACTCGGTCTCTCTCGCACTGTCGAGCGCGCTCGCGGACACACTCGGTCTCTCTCGCACTGTCGAGCGCGCTCGCGGACACACTCGGTCTCTCTCGCACTGTCGAGCGCTCGCTCGGACACACTCGGTCTCTCTCGCACTGTCGAGCGCGCGCTCGGACACACTCGGTCTCTCTCGCACTGTCGAGCGCGCGCTCGGACACACTCGGTCTCTCTCGCACTGTCGAGCGCTCGCTCGGACACACTCGGTCTCTCTCGCACTGTCGAGCGCGCGCTCGGACACACTCGGTCTCTCTCGCACTGTCGAGCGCGCTCGGACACACTCGGTCTCTCTCGCACTGTCGAGCGCGCGCTCGGACACACTCGGTCTCTCTCGCACTGTCGAGCGCGCGCTCGGACACACTCGGTCTCTCTCGCACTGTCGAGCGCGCTCGGACACACTCGGTCTCTCTCGCACTGTCGAGCGCGCTCGGACACACTCGGTCTCTCTCGCACTGTCGAGTGTGCTCGCGGACACACTCGGTCTCTCTCGCACTGTCGAGCGCCTTGGACACACTCGGTCTCTCTCGCACTGTCGAGCGCGCTCGGACACACTCGGTCTCTCTCGCACTGTCGAGTGTGCTCGCGGACACACTCGTCTCGCACTGTCGAGCGCGCGCTCGGAAACACTCGGTCTCTCTCGCACTGTCGAGCGCGCGCTCGGACACACTCGGTCTCTCTCGCACTGTCGAGCGCTTGCTCGGACACACTCGGTCTCTCTCGCACTGTCGAGCGCGCGCTCGGACACACTCGGTCTCTCTCGCGCTGTCGAGCGCGCTCGCGGACACACTCGGTCTCTCTCGCACTGTCGAGCGCGCGCTCGGAAACACTCGGTCTCTCTCGCACTGTCGAGCGCGCGCTCGGACACACTCGGTCTCTCTCGCACTGTCGAGTGTGCTCGCGGACACACTCGTCTCGCACTGTCGAGCGCGCGCTCGGAAACACTCGGTCTCTCTCGCACTGTCGAGCGCGCGCTCGGACACACTCGGTCTCTCTCGCGCTGTCGAGCGCGCTCGCGGACACACTCGGTCTCTCTCGCACTGTCGAGCGCTCGCTCGGACACACTCGGTCTCTCTCGCACTGTCGAGCGCGCTCGCGGACACACTCGGTCTCTCTCGCACTGTCGAGCGTGCTCGCGGACACACTCGGTCTCTCTCGCACTGTCGAGCGCGCTCGCGGACACACTCGGTCTCTCTCGCACTGTCGAGCGCCTTGGACACACTCGGTCTCTCTCGCACTGTCGAGCGCGCTCGGACACACTCGGTCTCTCTCGCACTGTCGAGCGCGCGCTCGGACACACTCGGTCTCTCTCGCACTGTCGAGCGCGCGCTCGCGGACACACTCGGTCTCTCTCGCACTGTGGAGCGTGCGCTCGGACACACTCGGTCTCTCTCGCACTGTCGAGCGCGCGCTCGGACACACTCGGTCTCTCTCGCACTGTCGAGCGCGCTCGCGGACACACTCGGTCTCTCTCGCACTGTCGAGCGCCTTGGACACACTCGGTCTCTCTCGCACTGTCGAGCGCGCGCTCGGACACACTCGGTCTCTCTCGCACTGTCGAGCGCGCGCTCGCGGACACACTCGGTCTCTCTCGCACTGTCGAGCGTGCGCTCGGACACACTCGGTCTCTCTCGCACTGTCGAGCGTGCGCTCGGACACACTCGGTCTCTCTCGCACTGTCGAGCGCGCTCGCGGACACACTCGGTCTCTCTCGCACTGTCGAGCGCGCTCGCGGACACACTCGGTCTCTCTCGCACTGTCGAGCGCGCTCGCGGACACACTCGGTCTCTCTCGCACTGTCGAGCGCGCTCGCGGACACACTCGGTCTCTCTCGCACTGTCGAGCGCGCGCTCGCGGACACACTCGGTCTCTCTCGCACTGTCGAGCGCGCTCGCGGACACACTCGGTCTCTCTCGCACTGTCGAGCGCGCGCTCGGACACACTCGGTCTCTCTCGCACTGTCGAGCGCTCGCTCGGACACACTCGGTCTCTCTCGCACTGTCGAGCGCTCGCTCGGACACACTCGGTCTCTCTCGCACTGTCGAGCGCGCTCGCGGACACACTCGGTCTCTCTCGCACTGTCGAGAGCGCGCGCTCGGACACACTCGGTCTCTCTCGCTCTGTCGAGCGCGCACTCGGACACACTCGGTCTCTCTCGCACTGTCGAGCGCGCGCTCGGACACACTCGGTCTCTCTCGCACTGTCGAGCGCGCGCTCGGACACACTCGGTCTCTCTCGCACTGTCGAGCGCGCGCTCGGACACACTCGGTCTCTCTCGCACTGTCGAGCGCGCGCTCGGACACACTTGGTCTGTTGAGCGCGCTCGCGGACACACTCGGTCTCTCTCGCACTGTCGAGCGCGCGCTCGGACACACTCGGTCTCTCTCGCACTGTCGAGCGCGCGCTCGGACACACTCGGTCTCTCTCGCACTGTCGAGCGCGCTCGCTCGGACACACTCGGTCTCTCTCGCACTGTCGAGCGCTCGCTCGGACACACTCGGTCTCTCTCGCACTGTCGAGCGCGCTCGCGGACACACTCGGTCTCTCTCGCACTGTCGAGCGCGCTCGCGGACACACTCGGTCTCTCTCGCACTGTCGAGCGCGCGCTCGCGGACACACTCGGTCTCTCTCGCACTGTCGAGCGCGCGCTCGGACACACTCGGTCTCTCTCGCACTGTCGAGCGCTCGCTCGGACACACTCGGTCTCTCTCGCACTGTCGAGCGCTCGCGGACACACTCGGTCTCTCTCGCACTGTCGAGCGCGCGCTCGGACACACTCGGTCTCTCTCGCACTGTCGAGCGCGCGCTCGGACACACTCGGTCTCTCTCGCACTGTCGAGCGCGCGCTCGGACACACTCGGTCTCTCTCGCACTGTCGAGCGCGCGCTCGGACACACTCGGTCTCTCTCGCACTGTCGAGCGCGCGCTCGGACACACTCGGTCTCTCTCGCACTGTCGAGCGCTCGCTCGGACACACTCGGTCTCTCTCGCACTGTCGAGCGCGCTCGCGGACACACTCGGTCTCTCTCGCACTGTCGAGCGCGCTCGCGGACACACTCGGTCTCTCTCGCACTGTCGAGCGCGCGCTCGCGGACACACTCGGTCTCTCTCGCACTGTCGAGCGCGCTCGCGGACACACTCGGTCTCCCTCGCACTGTCGAGCGCGCGCTCGCGGACACACTCGGTCTCTCTCGCACTGTCGAGCGCGCTCGCGGACACACTCGGTCTCTCTCGCACTGTCGAGCGCGCGCTCGCGGACACACTCGGTCTCTCTCGCACTGTCGAGCGCGCTCGCGGACACACTCGGTCTCTCTCGCACTGTCGAGCGCGCGCTCGGACACACTCGGTCTCTCTCGCACTGTCGAGCGCGCGCTCGCGGACACACTCGGTCTCTCTTGCACTGTCGAGCGCGCTCGCGGACACACTCGGTCTCTCTCGCACTGTCGAGCGCGCTCGCGGACACACTCGGTCTCTCTCGCACTGTCGAGCGCGCGCTCGGACACACTCGGTCTCTCTCGCACTGTCGAGCGCGCGCTCGCGGACACACTCGGTCTCTCTCGCACTGTCGAGCGCGCTCGCGGACACACTCGGTCTCTCTCGCACTGTCGAGCGCGCGCTCGGACACACTCGGTCTCTCTCGCACTGTCGAGCGCGCGCTCGCGGACACACTCGGTCTCTCTCGCTCTGTCGAGCGCGCGCTCGGACACACTCGGTCTCTCTCGCACTGTCGAGCGCGCGCTCGGACACACTCGGTCTCTCTCGCACTGTCGAGCGCGCGCTCGCGGACACACTCGGTCTCTCTCGCACTGTCGAGCGCGCGCTCGGACACACTCGGTCTCTCTCGCACTGTCGAGCGCGCGCTCGGACACACTCGGTCTCTCTCGCACTGTCGAGCGCGCGCTCGCGGACACACTCGGTCTCTCTCGCACTGTCGAGCGCGCTCGCGGACACACTCGGTCTCTCTCGCACTGTCGA
Organism: Rhinichthys klamathensis goyatoka; assembly: GCF_029890125.1. Classification (NCBI taxonomy): domain Eukaryota; kingdom Metazoa; phylum Chordata; class Actinopteri; order Cypriniformes; family Leuciscidae; genus Rhinichthys; species Rhinichthys klamathensis. Next base: position 582,348 of record NW_026607103.1, on the reverse strand, counting down.
GCGCGCGCTCGGACACACTCGGTCTCTCTCGCACTGTCGAGCGCGCGCTCGCGGACACACTCGGTCTCTCTCGCACTGTCGAGCGCGCTCGCGGACACACTCGGTCTCTCTCGCACTGTCGAGCGCGCTCGCGGACACACTCGGTCTCTCTCGCACTGTCGAGCGCGCTCGCGGACACACTCGGTCTCTCTCGCACTGTCGAGCGCGCGCTCGGACACACTCGGTCTCTCTCGCACTGTCGAGCGCGCTCGCGGACACACTCGGTCTCTCTCGCACTGTCGAGCGCGCGCTCGGACACACTCGGTCTCTCTCGCACTGTCGAGCGCGCGCTCGGACACACTCGGTCTCTCTCGCACTGTCGAGCGCGCGCTCGGACACACTCGGTCTCTCTCGCACTGTCGAGCGCGCTCACGGACACACTCGGTCTCTCTCGCACTGTCGAGCGCGCGCTCGGACACACTCGGTCTCTCTCGCACTGTCGAGCGCGCTCGCGGACACACTCGGTCTCTCTCGCACTGTCGAGCGCGCGCTCGGACACACTCGGTCTCTCTCGCACTGTCGAGCGCGCGCTCGGACACACTCGGTCTCTCTCGCACTGTCGAGCGCGCTCGCGGACACACTCGGTCTCTCTCGCACTGTCGAGCGTGCTCGCGGACACACTCGGTCTCTCTCGCACTGTCGAGCGCCTCGGACACACTCGGTCTCTCTCGCACTGTCGAGCGCCTCGGACACACTCGGTCTCTCTCGCACTGTCGAGCGCGCGCTCGGACACACTCGGTCTCTCTCGCACTGTCGAGCGCGCGCTCGGACACACTCGGTCTCTCTCGCACTGTCGAGCGCGCTCGCGGACACACTCGGTCTCTCTCGCACTGTCGAGCGTGCTCGCGGACACACTCGGTCTCTCTCGCACTGTCGAGCGCCTCGGACACACTCGGTCTCTCTCGCACTGTCGAGCGCGCGCTCGGACACACTCGGTCTCTCTCGCACTGTCGAGCGCGCGCTCGGACACACTCGGTCTCTCTCGCACTGTCGAGCGTGCTCGCGGACACACTCGGTCTCTCTCGCACTGTCGAGCGCTCGCTCGGACACACTCGGTCTCTCTCGCACTGTCGAGCGCTCGCTCGGACACACTCGGTCTCTCTCGCACTGTCGAGCGCGCTCGCGGACACACTCGGTCTCTCTCGCACTGTCGAGCGCTCGCTCGGACACACTCGGTCTCTCTCGCACTGTCGAGCGCCTCGGACACACTCGGTCTCTCTCGCACTGTCGAGCGCGCTCGCGGACACACTCGGTCTCTCTCGCACTGTCGAGCGCTCGCTCGGACACACTCGGTCTCTCTCGCACTGTCGAGCGCCTCGGACACACTCGGTCTCTCTCGCACTGTCGAGCGCGCTCGCGGACACACTCGGTCTCTCTCGCACTGTCGAGCGCTCGCTCGGACACACTCGGTCTCTCTCGCACTGTCGAGCGCGCTCGCGGACACACTCGGTCTCTCTCGCACTGTCGAGCGCTCGCTCGGACACACTCGGTCTCTCTCGCACTGTCGAGCGCCTCGGACACACTCGGTCTCTCTCGCACTGTCGAGCGCGCGCTCGGACACACTCGGTCTCTCTCGCACTGTCGAGCGCTCGCTCGGACACACTCGGTCTCTCTCGCTCTGTCGAGCGCGCTCGCGGACACACTCGGTCTCTCTCGCACTGTCGAGCGCTCGCTCGGACACACTCGGTCTCTCTCGCACTGTCGAGCGCCTCGGACACACTCGGTCTCTCTCGCACTGTCGAGCGCGCGCTCGGACACACTCGGTCTCTCTCGCACTGTCGAGCGCGCGCTCGGACACACTCGGTCTCTCTCGCACTGTCGAGCGCGCGCTCGGACACACTCGGTCTCTCTCGCACTGTCGAGCGCGCGCTCGGACACACTCGGTCTCTCTCGCACTGTCGAGCGCGCGCTCGGACACACTCGGTCTCTCTCGCACTGTCGAGCGCTCGCTCGGACACACTCGGTCTCTCTCGCACTGTCGAGCGCGCTCGCGGACACACTCGGTCTCTCTCGCACTGTCGAGCGCGCTCGCGGACACACTCGGTCTCTCTCGCACTGTCGAGCGCGCTCGCGGACACACTCGGTCTCTCTCGCACTGTCGAGCGCGCGCTCGCGGACACACTCGGTCTCTCTCGCACTGTCGAGCGCGCTCGCGGACACACTCGGTCTCTCTCGCACTGTCGAGCGCGCGCTCGGACACACTCGGTCTCTCTCGCACTGTCGAGCGCGCGCTCGGACACACTCGGTCTCTCTCGCACTGTCGAGCGCGCTCGCGGACACTCGGTCTCTCTCGCACTGTCGAGCGCGCGCTCGGACACACTCGGTCTCTCTCGCACTGTCGAGCGCGCTCGCGGACACACTCGGTCGCTCTCGCACTGTCGAGCGCGCGCTCGGACACACTCGGTCTCTCTCGCACTGTCGAGCGCGCGCTCGGACACACTCGGTCTCTCTCGCTCTGTCGAGCGCGCGCTCGGACACACTCGGTCTCTCTCGCACTGTCGAGCGCGCTCGCGGACACACTCGGTCTCTCTCGCACTGTCGAGCGCCTCGGACACACTCGGTCTCTCTCGCACTGTCGAGCGCGCGCTCGGACACACTCGGTCTCTCTCGCTCTGTCGAGCGCGCTCGCGGACACACTCGGTCTCTCTCGCACTGTCGAGCGCTCGCTCGGACACACTCGGTCTCTCTCGCTCTGTCGAGCGCGCTCGCGGACACACTCGGTCTCTCTCGCACTGTCGAGCGCTCGCTCGGACACACTCGGTCTCTCTCGCACTGTCGAGCGCCTCGGACACACTCGGTCTCTCTCGCACTGTCGAGCGCGCGCTCGGACACACTCGGTCTCTCTCGCACTGTCGAGCGCGCGCTCGGACACACTCGGTCTCTCTCGCACTGTCGAGCGCGCGCTCGGACACACTCGGTCTCTCTCGCACTGTCGAGCGCGCGCTCGGACACACTCGGTCTCTCTCGCTCTGTCGAGCGCGCTCGCGGACACACTAGGTCTCTCTCGCACTGTCGAGCGTGCTCGCGGACACACTCGGTCTCTCTCGCACTGTCGAGCGCTCGCTCGGACACACTCGGTCTCTCTCGCTCTGTCGAGCGCGCTCGCGGACACACTTGGTCTCTCTCGCACTGTCGAGCGCGCGCTCGGACACACTCGGTCTCTCTCGCACTGTCGAGCGCGCGCTCGGACACACTCGGTCTCTCTCGCTCTGTCGAGCGCGCTCGCGGACACACTTGGTCTCTCTCGCACTGTCGAGCGTGCTCGCGGACACACTCGGTCTCTCTCGCACTGTCGAGCGCGCTCGCGGACACACTCGGTCTCTCTCGCACTGTCGAGCGCGCTCGCGGACACACTCGGTCTCTCTCGCACTGTCGAGCGCTCGCTGGGACACACTCGGTCTCTCTCGCACTGTCGAGCGCCTCGGACACACTCGGTCTCTCTCGCACTGTCGAGCGCGCGCTCGGACACACTCGGTCTCTCTCGCACTGTCGAGCGCTCGCTCGGACACACTCGGTCTCTCTCGCTCTGTCGAGCGCGCTCGCGGACACACTCGGTCTCTCTCGCACTGTCGAGCGCTCGCTCGGACACACTCGGTCTCTCTCGCACTGTCGAGCGCCTCGGACACACTCGGTCTCTCTCGCACTGTCGAGCGCTTGCTCGGACACACTCGGTCTCTCTCGCACTGTCGAGCGCTCGCTCGGACACACTCGGTCTCTCTCGCACTGTCGAGCGCGCGCTCGCGGACACACTCGGTCTCTCTCGCACTGTCGAGCGCCTCGGACACACTCGGTCTCTCTCGCACTGTCGAGCGCGCGCTCGGACACACTCGGTCTCTCTCGCACTGTCGAGCGCGCGCTCGGACACACTCGGTCTCTCTCGCACTGTCGAGCGCGCGCTCGGACACACTCGGTCTCTCTCGCACTGTCGAGCGCGCTCGCGGACACACTCGGTCTCTCTCGCACTGTCGAGCGCGCGCTCGGACACACTCGGTCTCTCTCGCACTGTCGAGCGCGCGCTCGGACACACTCGGTCTCTCTCGCACTGTCGAGCGCGCTCGCGGACACACTCGGTCTCTCTCGCACTGTCGAGCGCGCGCTCGGACACACTCGGTCTCTCTCGCACTGTCGAGCGCTCGCTCGGACACACTCGGTCTCTCTCGCACTGTCGAGCGCTCGCTCGGACACACTCGGTCTCTCTCGCACTGTCGAGCGCCTCGGACACACTCGGTCTCTCTCGCACTGTCGAGCGCGCGCTCGGACACACTCGGTCTCTCTCGCACTGTCGAGCGCTCGCTCGGACACACTCGGTCTCTCTCGCACTGTCGAGCGCGCGCTCGGACACACTCGGTCTCTCTTGCACTGTCGATGGCTCGCTCGGACACACTCGGTCTCTCTCGCACTGTCGAGCGCGTGCTCGGACACACTCGGTCTCTCTCGCACTGTCGAGCGCCTCGGACACACTCGGTCTCTCTCGCACTGTCGAGCGCGCGCTCGGACACACTCGGTCTCTCTCGCACTGTCGAGCGCGCGCTCGGACACACTCGGTCTCTCTCGCACTGTCGAGCGCGCGCTCGGACACACTCGGTCTCTCTCGCACTGTCGAGCGCGTGCTCGGACACACTCGGTCTCTCTCGCACTGTCGAGCGCGCGCTCGGACACACTCGGTCTCTCTCGCACTGTCGAGCGCGCGCTCGGACACACTCGGTCTCTCTCGCACTGTCGAGCGCGCGCTCGGACACACTCGGTCTCTCTCGCACTGTCGAGCGCGCGCTCGGACACACTCGTCTCGCACTGTCGAGCGCGCTCGCGGACACACTCGGTCTCTCTCGCACTGTCGAGCGCAGCGCTCGGACACACTCGTTCTCTCTCGCACTGTCGAGCGCGCGCTCGGACACACTCGGTCTCTCTCGCACTGTCGAGCGCGCTCGCGGACACACTCGGTCTCTCTCGCACTGTCGAGCGTGCGCTCGGACACACTCGGTCTCTCTCGCACTGTCGAGCGCGCGCTCGGACACACTCGGTCTCTCTCGCACTGTCGAGCGCGCGCTCGGACACACTCGTCTCGCACTGTCGAGCGCGCGCTCGGACACACTCGGTCTCTCTCGCACTGTCGAGCGCGCGCTCGGACACACTCGGTCTCTCTCGCACTGTCGAGCGCTCGCTCGGACACACTCGGTCTCTCTCGCACTGTCGAGCGCGCGCTCGGACACACTCGGTCTCTCTCGCACTGTCGAGCGCTCGCTCGGACACACTCGGTCTCTCTCGCACTGTCGAGCGCGCGCTCGGACACACTCGGTCTCTCTCGCACTGTCGAGCGCGCTCGCGGACACACTCGGTCTCTCTCGCACTGTCGAGCGCGCGCTCGGACACACTCGTCTCGCACTGTCGAGCGCGCGCTCGGACACACTCGGTCTCTCTCGCACTGTCGAGCGCGCGCTCGGACACACTCGGTCTCTCTCGCACTGTCGAGCGCGCGCTCGGACACACTCGGTCTCTCTCGCACTGTCGAGCGCTCGCGGACACACTCGGTCTCTCTCGCACTGTCGAGCGCTCGCGGACACACTCGGTCTCTCTCGCACTGTCGAGTGTGCTCGCGGACACACTCGGTCTCTCTCGCACTGTCGAGCGCGCGCTCGGACACACTCGGTCTCTCTCGCACTGTCGAGCGCGCGCTCGGACACACTCGGTCTCTCTCGCACTGTCGAGCGCTCGCTCGGACACACTCGGTCTCTCTCGCACTGTCGAGCGCGCTCGCGGACACACTCGGTCTCTCTCGCACTGTCGAGCGCGCGCTCGGACACACTCGGTCTCTCTCGCACTGTCGAGCGCGCGCTCGGACACACTCGGTCTCTCTCGCGACCAAGGCTGCATTTATATAGGCCTATATATATATATATATATATAAAAACCGAATATTCTGAAATTATTAGACTTTAAAACGGCGGTTTTCTATGTGAATATATAGTAAAGTGTAATGTATTCCTGTGATCAAAGCTGAATTTTCAGCATCATTACTCCAGTCTTCAGTGTCACATGATCCTTCAGAAATCACTATAATATGATGATCTGACTGAAATATTATTATCAATGTTGAAAACAGTTGTGTGCAATCTGTTTCCAGGATTCTTTGATGAATAGAAAGTTCGAAAGAACAGCATTTATTTTGTAACATTATAAATGTCTGTAACTTTTGATCAATTTATCAATCCTTGATGAATAAAAGTATTGATTTATTTTATTTATTTCCCCCAAAAATTAAAATAAAAATTCTTACTGACCTCAAACTTTTGAATGGTAGGCTAGTGTTTAATGTTACAAAAGGTTATATTTCAGATAAATGCTGTTCTTCTGAACTTGCTATTCATCAAAGAATCCTGAAATAAAAACTGTAAAAAAAACCTGTTTTCAACACTGATAATAATCATAAATGTTTCTTGAGCATCAAATCATCATATTACAGTGATTTCTGAAGGATCATGTGACACTGAAGACTGGAGTAAAGACTTCTTTTAAAAATTTTAAAGGCTTATCGATCCAAAACTTTTGAACGAAGTGTGTAAATATATAAACGGTTGAATTATCATGTGAGCAATCCCAATAGTGTATGTAGGAGTAAATGCTGAGTAATAATGATGGTATGAATGACAGTTTGAGTAATAATAGACGCTTTCTTTAATCCAAACAGACTTCAACCAGGCGAAGAAGAGGCAAGTGGCCACGCCCCGCAAATCAGGACAATAACACACTCTGTGGTTGTGTGGTTGTGTGGTTGTGTGTGTGTGTGTGTGTGTGTGTGTGTGTGTGTGTGTGTGTGTGTGTGTGTGGTTGTGTGTGTGTGTTTTGACGTGAACTCAGAACTCTCTCTGTCTTCCATCATGTGTTATTCAGGACTGGGAATCTGTCATTCCTCTTTAAGCACTTCCTGTTTATATGTTTGCATTTCAACGGTTAACATTTATCTAAAAAAATCCCTTTAAATTCGATGTGTGGAGGAAAGATTGGAAACATCCCTGAATGAATCTTTCAGAATCATGAAAAGGGTTTCATTACGAACAATGACATATTATAAAACATTGTTTTTTTTCAGTGTGCACATTCAAATGTATTGCTTTATTGCACAAAACATGTTGCTAATTTTTAAATGTTTGGTGCCAATTTTGTTTGTTGACACATTAAAGTTATTGTTATTATAAACGTAAACTTCAATTAAGCTGCCAGTATGTTCTCACACACATTCTCGTAACTGAGCTGCGATTATGTTATTGCAACATAATTTTATTTACAAACACTTGGCGTCGTTCGTGAAACACGAGCAGAATCGCTGCAGTTTTTCGTACGTTAATTCGTACATCATGTTGCGTTAAATTTAGTGCGAAAATTAATGTACACATTTTTAACAGACATTTGTTCCAGGGTTATTATTGTTAACTTTAACTAAAACTGTTAAAAACATTTCTGTTAGTTGAAATAAAGCTAAAATAAATTTGAGTTGGAAAACAAACTAAATTTAAACTTTTAATTTAGATCATTAATATTAGAAATGTTGCTTTTCATAATAAACTGAAATAAGTTTACGTTTTAAGTGCTAAAAATATTAACTGGAAATAAATAAATTAAACCTTAATAGTAGTATTAATATATGTAATATGTATGTAGGAAAATGACACGCACTTTTTTTTTTTTACTTAACATTTCTGCTCGTGTTTTGCGATATACAGCTTCTGAAACTACAGCATATTTACAAAAAAAATGTTGTCATGGAAATACAAGTAACGTGGAGCGATAACGAAATAAACTTAATGAGAGATGTGAACGCCAGACTTTATACATTGAGTAATTAAGATAAAAAGCTTAATTCGGTTAAGTTTTGAATTCCAGCAAACGTTGATGAAATCTATTCTCCGACGTGTGGATTTCTGCGACCTGTTTTTGCACTTGTTATTTTGTGTAGTGTTGTGTAGCATTATTGTTAAAGAGTTCTGAATATGCCATATTTATTTTACTGATGAATGTTGTATTGTAATTGTTGTTTTAATAAAACTTTATGAAGAGAAACTCTGGTGTATGATTTGATTTTGTACGAATAAATCACTTCTTAAAATATTCATGCTGTTGATTGTAAAAAATGTGTTTTGAGGTTAATCATTTTTCTAGGTGGTGTTACTGGTGTAAAGCGGCCCGTTCTCTGGACTGGTACGTGATTCTCATTTCAGTCTCATGTTAACATGTTACGTGTGAAGTCGACATGAAATTGCATTTAACTTCATTGTTTTGCTCAAATAGTTTATCCCCCTCTCCTCCTCCTCCTCCTCCTCCTCCTCTTTTATTGGTCCTGCTTTTAATACTATTTGCGCAGTTATTTATTTTTAAAATGCTGTAAAAATCTTTGTTCTGTTTTTCCTATTTTAATAAAACTTTTAAAGCCTGTTTGTGCAGTTGCATTGTTTTATTTAGTCATTAGGACACGTTGTGAGGACGTCGTGGTAAAGTTCCATTTTTTTATAATCTTGGCTAACGTTCCAGAAACGTTGTTGGCACGTTCTCAAAAGACGTCGCTCGTTTATCCCATGGAGAACGTTGTAGAGAGACGTGGTCAACTGGTCTCCAGTCAGTATTTACATCAGAATTAATTGCAATTATATTAGCATTACAGTGGGTTGAAGAAGTTCAGCCAAGCAGATCAGTTATATGCACAGACTCTTTATCTGCAATTGAAAGTATAGCAAGTGGTATTTCTACAGCTAGACAGGACTTAATTTATGAAATATTACAAAGTCTTTTTAGAATCAAACAATTGAGAATCGTTATTAATTTTCTTTGGATACCAGCTCATATGGGGGTTGCAGGAAATGAAGAGGTGGATAGTTTAGCCAAACAGGCCATAAAATTCCAAGAAGTTGATATTAAAATTGCATTAAGTAAGACTGAGATAAAAAGTATAATAGCAAAAGAAATTAGGAAGAAATGGCAGAAGGAGTGGGATAGTGGACATATGGGTCGGCATTTATACAAAATTCAAGGAACAGTTGGTTTAGAAAGGAGAAATTTTGGTAATAGGAGGAGGGATGTTATAATTTCAAGAATGCGTATTGGCCATTGTTTACTAAATCAAAGTATGGCCAGGATTGGGAAACACCAGACTGGATATTGTGACAAATGTAGTTCCGGAAAAATGGAAACAGTGGAACATGTATTATTGGAATGTGAGGCTTATGCGAGAGAAAGATTTAAATTATTTCAAGTATTAAAAGAAATGGAAATTGAAGTTTTTTCTATCAAAGCATTATTAGGGAATGGTCCAAAGCAATTTAAAAAATATGAATTACTATTTCATTTTTTAAAAGATACTCATTTAATTAACAGGAGGATTTAGGTCATTACTACCATAACGTTATCCACACTCCAATCCAGTAGGTGGCGGGAATGCACCATTAAAGTTTGGTTTGCCAACTGCCATTAAACCTGAAAGAAGAAGAAGAAGAAGAAGAAGAAGAACTGGTCTCCAGATAACTTTCCAGAAAATTGCGTTACAAGTATTAGTGATGCCATTTGGATATTATATGGGAAATGTAATTAATTAATCAAAGATTTTATTAAATTATCTGGTGACCAGTTGACCACGTCTTTACAACGTTTTCCATGGGATAAACTAGCGACGTCTTTTGAGGACGTGCCCTCGACGTTTCTGGAACGTTAGCCAAGATTATAAAAAAAAGGAACTTTACCACGACGTCCTCACAACGTTGCCATAAAGTAATGTCACACTGACCAAATGACGACGTCGTCACAACGTACTGTGTTAGCTGGGAAGCGGCAAAGTTCCGACTCTCGCTGTTGTTTTCACTGCTTTCAGGTGAGTTTAGTCTCTAAAAACACACAACTGTTCTTGACACTTGTAATTGACACGCTTCTGTTTAATATTTACTTTATAAATGTCTTCGGAAAGTCCGTTAGCATCTCAACCGTTTTCAGAAGAGGTAACGTTAGGCTAACTTTATAGCTTGAGCTTTTGTTTATGAATGTTTGGGCTTTTAATCCCATTTTATGTCATCATATAGATTAAGAGGTAGATTAAGCTGTTTGAGCCTGATTCACTATGTATTTTTATGTTTTGTGTGTGTGTGTGTGTGTGTGTGTGTGTGTGTGTGTGATGCGTCTAGTGCAGTGTTGCATGCTTGTCTCTTATTTTGCTGCCTCTTTCTCTCGCTTACTGCCTGCTGCCGCTGGCTAGCCCTTTGTGGTGAATAGGGAAGTAGCCTTCTCCCTGCAGTACAAAGCCTCTCCTTCACCTAGACTCCTGCCAGGCCTCCTCGTGGCTACACACGGTAACTGGGTGCCTTTTTGCCAGTTTAGTAAAGATTTTGATTAGAAGTGAGGTATGTATTTAACATAAACTAGTGCAGTGCCCGACTGCCCGTGCAAAATCAGCTTTCTTCGACCCTCTCTGTCTCTGGTCCTGCGCTGTGCTCACTCAGTGTGCAGTGTGAGCCAGAGTGACCAGCGGCTAGAGCGGCAAAAGCCAATGTGTGCTTCTTTTACCGATATATTTACCGATATCTTTTGCATTTCTAATCCAAACAATGTCAAACTCGGCACTGCACTTCCTCGTGCCCGTAGCAAGACACCTGTCAAGTTTGAAATCCATCCGGACTAACGGTTCGAGAGATATGCAAATAACAGATATGCCCGTGCAAAATCTGTTTTTGTGTGTTTTTAGTAACTGTTGGTTTGGTATGTTTGTTTGAGTTGCTGAATAGCCTAGGCTAGCCTAGCAGGAGTCTAAACTCTGAGATAACGTTAAGCGCACCAGAATAAAATATAATATATTCAGAAGTAAACAGTGTAGCTGATTTACAGATTCAGTTAACATCCACAAATGAATAAGCGTGACGATTCAGGGAGCAGCGACACAGTGAACTCCGAGAAAACGCTACGCTTGAGCAAACAGTTTGTGAATAGGCTACTACAAATGATGGCCGTGAATAAAATATAATATTCAGATATTTTTAAACCACAACCCTCTAATGTCAATGTTTATTTTTAAATCACAACCTTCTAAACAACATCTAAACATCTTCAATGTGTGCTTTTTTTACCGAGATATGCGAATAACAGACACACAGACAGACGTTTCTGTAATTTATAGATAGATAGATGTGTATGTGTGTCTGTGTATAGGCTATATTATATTTATATATTCGTGTGTGTGTACTGTATAGTTTTTTATCGCGATTAATTTATTTGACAGTTTTTGTGTATGTTTTTAGTAATTGTTGGTTTGGTGTGTTTGAGTGCTTATTGTTTCAATTACACAGTAAAAGTTCAGTGACATTTTTAATTGTGCATGATTGAAAGCAAATACCGATACTGACATAACGACATACAATAAATATGGAAAATTGAACTATATACTAACTACTTCTGAATAACTACAATATTTAGAGGGAAACAGTGTAGCTGAATTAATGTTTAGCTGACAGAATGTTTATTTTTAAACCACAACCCTCTCTAATGTCAGAATGTTTATTTTTAAACCACAACTTCAATGTGTGCTTCTTTTACCGACATACTTAACGATATCTTTTGCATTTCTTATCCAAACAACGTCAAACTCGGCACTGCACTTTCTCGTGCCCGTAGCAAGACACGTCAAGTTTGAAATCCATCCGGACTAACGGTTCGAGAGATATGTGAATAACAGACAGACACACAGACAGACAGACGTTCCTGTAATTTATAGATATAGAAGTACTGTTAATCGATGACGTCACGTACACGGCTGACACTAGCTCAATGGTTTAATAAATATTGATCAAAATTGTTCTGTGATTTCAGCAGCAACAAAACTGCTGACCCTACAACAGAGGTTTCATGTTCGTGTTTTTTTTTTCAGACAAAATATTATGACATATTAACATTTTTTAATTGGGACTAAAATGTACAAATGTTATAGCACAGACACATATGCTTCACAGTGTCTTGCTTGGCATTCATTTTGTAGCAGCACAATGGCGAATAAGCTAAATCATGATGTTCTTTATGCATCATTGATCGAGACACTAGATTTAGAACACAACACAATGAATAAGTAAACCTAAAAACATAAATTCTGTTATCCTAATTAAGAAATAATTTTTTCTTTCTCTTTTCTGAATTTCATCTCTGCTGTAGCTTCTTTCCTTTTAATAAACCTGTGTCATTGTATAATAATATTGTTGGCTCTGTGACAAATGGTGTGTTGTGTTCTTAGATCGTTCCATGCAGAGTTGAGCTGATCATCAATCTCTAAGGCACCATCAACCATATGACTAGTAAGTAAAATACACATTTCCACTTGTGGACAATAAAGGAACTAAACTAAAACTTCAAACATACACTAATGTTATTGGTGCAATATTGTTTTGAAAGAAGTCTCACCAAGACTGCATTTATTTAATTAAAAATACAGTAAAAACAGTAATATTGTGAAATAATATTAAAACATTGTTTTCTATGGAGAATTTATATGGTTTTCTATACATCATCCTTCAGAAATCATTCTAATATAATGATTTGATAAAACATTTGTGATTATTATCAGTGTTGAAATCAGTGCTGCTTCATATTTTTGTCTTTTTCAGGACTATTTGATGAATAGAAAGGGAAAAAAAAGCAGCATTCATTTGAAACAGAAATCTTTCCTTTCCTTTCTGGTCAATTTAATGCATCCTTGCTGAATAAAAATATGATTTATTTTTTATTTTATTGAACCCAAACTTTTGAACAGTAGTGACCATTTAGAGTGTGTAAAAAACACGTTGGGTCTATTTAACAATTAATCCTGGAGAGAGAAAATAGAAAATGGATTAAACTGGTACACTGTACACAAAAATATTAATCAGCACAACTGTTTTTAACAATACTCAGAAATGTTTAGGACGTTTGCATTGTTATAATATATAATAAGTATTCAAATATAAAAATGCTGACTCGTTAGATCATGTTTACTCATTAAAATCAGACGATTTCCTATTAATTCAATTGAATGAACTCTAGAATAACCTTCCTGAGGCCCAGAAACACGATTCTAATATAAATCTAGATTAAAGACACATCTCTTTATCCAGAAAGCATTCAATTAACACATCTCATAATCTTGCACTATAGTGTTTATATGTGATGAAATGGTAAAAAGTGCACATGATCATGCCTGAAATAATATGACAGCAGCTATGCTATGCTTTATGCATATGCCACTATGCTAATCTTTCTCCTGTTGTTTCCTTGTTTCTATCTCAGGATGCTCAGCAAGTTTACTAGAGATTACAGCAGCTCCAGTTTGGATCCAGCCTCACTTGTGAAGACTTCTAATGACACCAACACTCTAGAAGACTTTAGATGATGACAACTATAGATGGACATACAAAACTGCCAGATATTATCCTTATATTGCATTGGCCCGGTTTTACAGGCAGGGCTTAGATTAAAGGGATAGTTCGACCCAAAATGTAAATTCTGTCAGTAATTACTCCCTCATGTTGTTCAACCCCGTAAGACTTCGTTCATCTTCGGAACACGCATATTTGTGATTAAATCTGAGAGCTGGATCGATAGGCTTAGCCTCCATAGGCTTCTAATCTAATGGATTGAAAACCTGCCGGCCCCGAAAAGTTATTAAAGTCCAGGTGACTCAACAGTGCTCAACGAGAATACTTTTTGAGCGCAAAAAAAACAAACAAAAATAACGACTTTATTCAACTATTCATTTCCTTCTCTGTGGGCCTCGAGATATTCATTTAGTATAATTGCGTATATGAACGTTACACGCATCACACACGTGACCAGCGTCGGCCTGCGTGTGACGTACAACACAGAAGCGCTGCGCTGTTACACTACGTGAACTATCTCGAGGCCGACAGAGAAGGAAATTAATACTTGAATAAAGTCATTATTTTTGTTTGTTTTTTTTACGCCCAAAAAGTATTCTCGTCGCTTGGTAAACTTAAGATTGAGTCACTGTAGTCACTTGGACTATTTTAACGATTTCTTTAATACATTTTCTGGGCCGGCAAGTTTCAATCCCTTGGCCTATGGAGGAGTGACCCAGCTCTCAGATTTAATCACAAATATCTTCATTTGTGTTCCGAAGATGAACGAAAGTCTTACTTTCAACATGAAACAACATGAGGGAGAGTAATTACTGACAGAGTTTACATTTTGGGGTGAACTATCCCTTTAAGCCAGGATTAAATTTGAATATTTAAGTAGCTTTTTAAAATGTACTTTAGAAAAAAAAAACATTTTACATTTTACAAAAACATTATTTTTTGACATGCATTTTTGCACCTATGTGCAAATGTCCCAGTCTGGGACTTAAGCCTTTTCTGTGAAACATCGGGTAAGGGAAGGTTTGCATGACAGTTTTGCTGACACATACCGGTAAACACTACACATAACACTCAGAGAAAGAGTAAACATTGTTCATTTACCAACATTGTAACAATAGCGTGTTGAAATTCTGCAAACACATTGCCCTTTAGAAATTGGGATGACTCTGTTTAACTGAACTTGAGTTTGAACTCATGACTTGTATTTTCTTATGGACATTACTTTTTTTGCCAGAAGATGCTCTCCTGTGAAGTAGCAGTAGCAGTCGCCTCTGGCTGATTAAAGGATATTTTGCGATTGTAACCTTAAACATGCATTTTCTGTAAAGCTTCTTTGAAACTATTTGTATTGTGAAAAGCACTATGGTTTTACTATGGTACCAACCATGTTATTTTTTATTTTTTTCAAAACCATGGTTCTACTAAATGGTTTAATTGCTGTAAAATTATGGTAATCATGATGACAACTATAGATCATAGTCATAATCATAACCATAGGTTTTTAAACCTTAGTTGTTTTGAAACCAATGGTTCATTTTGTTAGCTACTATGATTTTACTGCAAATGCTGTGGTAAAACCATATGGTTAATTTTCATAAGGGTACAAATATACATAAATTATCCTATTGTAGGATATGTAACTGTTTAATATCATGTAACTTGACTAATAGTCACGTGGAATAAAATGATGAATTGAATAAATATAAATGTATTAATTGAATTAATGTATCAACTGAAAATTAATTTAATAAAAACATATTTGTAGTAGCCTTTATTGTCACTAGGCACAAGTACCAGCGCAATTAGCCATTTGCAACTGCTATTGAGACGGGTCTGGTGTACATTGCTTTTTTTTTTTTTTTTTTTGGTTAGCATGAGTAACTGATTATAGGACCATGAACCGACCGTGGTCGTAAACACTTATTATAAACCAGCGGCACGATAACCACCGTCGGTAAATCGGCGGCTGCCACTGGAGGTCCACTAGAATAACGATGAGCAAAACACCAGTGATCCGCCACTGGACTCATGTTAGCTGGGTCCTGGTGTGCCCCCAACACTGCACGTTTTCTTTGTCTCCCTAATCAAACACACCTGATTCAACTCATCAGCTCATTAACCCATGTGATAATCAGCTGATGAGTTGAATCAGGTACACAGATTCAACCGTTTTTTCTCTATTAAAGGGCGAATGGAGAAAGAACACTTTCTTTTTTCACTAAACCTTACCTTACTAATCCACTAATCCAATCTTTCTTCTTAGAGCGCGCTCTCTCTCTCTCTCTCTCTCTCTCTCTCTCTCTCTCTCTCTCTCTCTCTCTCTCTCTCAACAGTGCTAAGCAGGTTAGCGTTGAATTCAGCATGCTGACTTGTCTTTTCTTGATGTATTTCAGAACTTCCTCCAGCCCTTGGGGAACGGTGACTGAGTCCTTGAGCGACGGTGGCGGTGTTATCACTCCCTCATGGTAGGTTCGGTGGTTGATGGGTCACCATGGGTTGTCTTTTAGAACTGCTAAAAGCCTTTGTCCCGGGTCCTGCAGGTCACTGTGCAAAACCGATTCATTGATGTGGTGTCAAGACCATTGTGTCTTGACCACTACGGGACCTGCTTGGCACCACAGGGTGGTGTGCTGAAAGATCCAGGATCTATAGACCACCAGTAGGTTTTGGCCACTTCTGCGGTTCCCACCACTGCATGGCATGGTCCGACTTCGCCTGATGGTTCGGATGGGCTGCAGACTGTCTCGACCGTCAAACTAAGGGAACCAGACCATGCCATGTAGTGGTGGGAACCGAAGAAGTGGCCAAAACCTAGTGGCAACCCCGCAAGTTGCGCAAAACCCATACGTGGTCATGTGTGTGTGTGTGTGTGTGTGTGTGTAAGTGTGTAATGCACAGGGTGTTGTGATGCGTCTAGTGCAGTGTTGCAGTAAGTGAAGTGCATGCTTGTCTCTTATTTTGCTGCCTCTTTCTCTCGCTTACTCTCGCTTGCTGCCGCTGGCTAGCCCTTTTTTCACTAATCCACCTCACTTTACCTTACTAATCCAATCTTTCTTCTTAGATCTCTCTCTCTTTCAACAGTGAGGTTAGCGTTGAATTCAGCATGCTGACTTGTCTTTTCTTGATGTATTTCAGAAGTTCCTCCAGCCCTTGGGGAAGCCCTGCAGACTGAGTCCTTGGGCGACGGTGGGGGTGTTATCACTCCCTCATGGTAGGTTCGGTGCTCGATGGATCCCCATGGGTTGTCTTTTAGAATGGCCCTTCCGGCTCCTGCAGGTCACTGTGCAAAACTGATTCCTTGATGTGGTGTCAAGACCATAATGTGTCGTACGTAGACACAGTTTTGGACACCTACGCCATGTGGTCAGTCTTTGTTGACCTGCTTGAATCCAGGATCTATCGACCCACTAGACCACCAATAGGTTTTGTCCACTTCTGCGGTTCCCACCACTGCTTGGCATGGTCTGACTCCTACGCTGATGGTTCGGATGGGCTGCAGACTGTCTGGACTGTCAGCCTAAGACAACCAGACCGCCTTGTATTCGTGGCAACCCTGCAAGTTGCGCAAAACCCATACGTGGTCATGTGTGTGTGTGTAAGTGTGTAATGCACAGGGTGTTGTGATGCGTCTAGTGCAGTGTTGCAGTAAGTGAAGGAAGATGCATGCTTGTCTCTTATTTTCCTGCCTCTTTCTCTCGCTTACTGCTTGCTGCCGCTGGCTAGCCCTTTGTGGTTCTCCCTGCCAGTACAAAGCCTCTCCTCACCAAGACTTCTGCCAGGCCTCCTCGTGGCTACACACGGTAACTGGGTGCCCCGGGGCCTCAGGCTAACATGGCAGGGGATCTCGGAGTCGGAGTGGTCCCCAGAGGTCACTTAATGACCAACCACTGTCCTCTGCCTTGTAGATAATTCTGGTGAGACCAGGGAGCAAACCTTGAAAGCATAGCAATAGGTGTAATTTAAGCAGCATGGATGTTATTTTCATAAATTGTGCATTTCTGTCTTGAATCATGTATTTGGACATTTTTTTTTTTCATCTTTATAATCAAATGTATTTCACTCACCTCCTATATAGTATATAGTATATAGATCATCAGCACCTTCTACCTTATTTTGTTTATAATCTCAGGTAAGGTAAAGTTTAGGTCGAATTCTATACTATGTATCCAAGTATCCAAATTCATGCTTACAGTCTAGAACCCCTCTGTGGTTTAGATCTTTATAGAAAGCAGAGACTTGTGGCAGGCAATCTTTTTTTAGAATAAGTCATTTAGTTTCTCAAAGTTTCCATACAAAGTAAAAAGTTAAAGTATAATAAAATCCGTTCACAAGTTCCACCAGCAGGTGTCAGGCTTGGATCATCAAACTATGGAGAGGCTGGCTCTAACTGGAATTATTTATTTATACATGGAATACTGTTTATACTTTTTATAATGCATGTTACATATCACACAATTTCATATGCACAATTTATCCAATCCCAGATCTTGGTTAACTCCTTTCACAATTTTCTAATAAAAAGTTCTGAGTTTTTTCCCCTCCACCTTCATCTTTCTCCTTCGAGCGCGGCCTCTCAGCGATCTCTCAGACCTCCTTTTGGTCTGGAACACATTAAGGTAATACTTGCTTTTTCCTTACTATATGCATGCTTCATATTTGTTTCTTTAATACTGGTGTCAACTCAGTAAAAAATGTAAAAACATCCTACAAAATTACTGTTTTAATAGGTTTTAAGCTAAATCCTTATTGTCGTTGCCAATTTGTGTTGGTCTCTTACCGGTGCTCACCACTGTATATACATTTTTATTTTTTTTTCTGAAATAATTCAGTTTGCTGCCAGATTATTGATAATTATTATTCCATGTGCCACTCAATGTCATTTTCAGTAAGGATGAAAGATGGCAGATGTTGATTTTTTTTTTTTTTTCGTTTTTATTGTGTTTTTGAAATGATTGATGCCTGTTGAAATGAAATGCATGTATGCCCGCTTGAGCCACTGGAGGGCACTCTCCCTTGTGTTATGTTTTCACCATGGACTCATTATGTTTAATCAGTTGTGTTTGATTACGGGATTACTATCCTTATTTAAGCCTGAGTGATCTGGTGCGAAGTCTTGTTACATCTCTGAGCATTATTCCCTGTTTTAGTATTCTTTTTTTTTTTCAAAACTCAAGTTACCCTTGCCTGTCTTCTGGAAGTTTATGAACCTGTGCTGCCTGCCTCGACCTAAGCCTGTTATCACCACGAGTTGCTGGATCACATTCTCCTCAATGTATGTTTATATGTATATAAACAGTGTTAACTGTTTGCCTGGGTTCATGTCTGCTTGTGTTTAAGTTGAAATAAAGTGCTGCACATGGCCAGCCAGACCGCCTCTGTCCGTGCGTTACAACATTCCTCAATAAAATAATTTTCCTAAATACGGTTTCCCATATTCTTTTCATCTTTCAATCTTTCTTTAAACCGAGTCTCTGTGTAGTTTTTATAAACCCAATAAAACATTTTTATCAAATCATGTCTCTGTGTTTATAAACAGCTTACATATAAAAGCTGTAACACAAAATAAAAGACTGTTTATAAAGTCTTATAACTGAACAAATTGCATGCTTTTCACAACAATCTGTGTTTTAACTGACAATTAATTGGCGTCCACCATTGTTTATTCAATAGAAAACAGAGTTTGCTTTTATTTTTTTATTCAACATAAAGATAAAACAATTTAAAGGGGCTATGTGTAGTTTTTAGCAGCCTCTAGCGGTGATGTTTCAGATTGCAACAAATTTTTACAAGAGCGCTCGTGCGCGTGATCGAATTTAAGAGCGAGCACTCATGGCGCCGGCCACACTGAGACTGTCAACACACCGGAGAAACAATCACAAAAGCCAACTCCGGGTCTGTTATTATACCTAAATATACCTACCTAAAACAAAGCGGAGGTTTCTCCACAATTCCAACGCTCTGCACTGTTGATCCGTGTTTTCGTCTGAAGTTTTTTTATATTTATGTGGAGTTTGTGTTGGAGAGTCTGTGTTGTGCTGGCAAGAGGCAGGTCGTTTTTTGGTGCTATCAGACTCCATGTAGTGACTCTGTAGTACTCCAAAAAAAAATACTCTGGCACACAACATAGGCATAACTGCAGTTATAACTAAGGAAAATAACTGCAGGCATTAGCTGCAGTGCCGACACACTGACTATAGGAGTCACTATAAATAGGAGAGAGGCTCAGGAACGCGCATGCACGTCACATCCGCTGGATTTCGCGGTATATCCACGCAGATTTGCTAACCCTTCCCCAACAAAGTGGGTAAACAGCCCTCTTTACGTTCGTCCTAATGCCTGTTCTCCGTGGATTTGCCTATATTTGAATTAGCGTGCTTTAACACTTAGCTAAGTTTCGCTAGCATGTTTCTTGCATGTTTAGAACTCAATGGGATTTTTAACATGTTGCGACACGTGTTAAACATGTCAGTTCCTGTTGCCAGTAGGTGGCGTTATTCCTATAACTGAATATTCTCATGTAGATGAGATGTTCAGGCCATGACTCTTATTTTTGTTTGTTTGTTCTGCCATTGTTTATTTGTCTCGAACAAACAGCAAACCAAAACCAAAAAATTTAAAACCACAAAGTACAACAAAAACAATAAAAACAAAAAATCACAAAAAAATACAAAATAAGAGGATTAGTTAGAAGGAGCGGGCGGCAAATAGCAAATAGCTTATTTAATCCTATCCCTTATTTCACAAAATAATACAACCTCATTGCATAACCTACATTATACGGTTTATAAACTGAGGAGACGAATTGCAAAACCGTGTTTTTTTCTTTCTTTTTTTTCACATGTGACTTCACGGATAAAAAAAGTCCATGAAAGAATAAGAAAAATAATTCATTTCTTAATGAGTGTGAGAGCACGTGTAAGAGTGTGTGTGAGTGTGTGAGTGTGTGAGCGCGTGAGTGTGTGTGTGTGTGAGTGTGTTTACACAGTGCACGTGTATGTGTGAGTGTGTGAGTGTGAGTGTGAGTGTGTGTGTGTGTGTGTGTGTGTGTGTGTGTGTGTGTGTGTGTGTGTGTGTGTGTGTGTGTGTGTGTGTGTGTGTGTGTGAGTGTGTGAGTGTGTGTGAGTGTGTGAGTGTGAGTGAGTGTGTGAGCGTGTAAGTGTGAGTGGTCCTTCCTCAGATCTGGATATGGCCTGGATCCGGCGGACTGCGGTAAACCTCGGGATAAACAGAGAGACTAATATTAGCGTATAGACGCCATCCTTCTTATGATGTACAAAGTATGTGTGTGTGAGTGTACACAAGAGTGTGTGTGTGAGAGTGAGTGTGTGTGAAAGTGTGTGAGTGAGGTATTAACTTCGTACTTCGTTTTCCAGTCACACAAAAACTAAGAAAAAAACACTTCACGGTCAAAAGTGACCGGACCCGTAAAATCAATGAAATGTTCAATAATATTTTTTCTTTTTTTCTTTGGTGTTTTCTATGATGTATGAGTGAGTGTGTGAGTGTGTGAGCTCGTGAGTGTGTGAGTGTGAGTGTGTTTACACAGTGCACGTGTAAGTTGTACTTGTGTGTGTGTGTGTGTGTGTGTGTGTATGCGTGCGTGAGCGAGTGTGTGAGTGTGTGTGAGCGAGTGTGAGTGTGAGAGAAGAACTGAGTGAAGTGAAGGAGGAGAGAGAAGAACTGAGTGAAGTGAAGGAGGAGAGAGAAGAACTGAGTGAAGTGAAGGAGGAGAGAGAAGAACTGAGTGAAGTGAAGGAGGAGAGAGAAGAACTGAGTGAAGCGAAGGAGGAGAGAGAAGAACTGAGTGAAGTGAAGGAGGAGAGAGAAGAACTGAGTGAAGCGAAGGAGGAGAGAGAAGAACTGAGTGAAGCGAAGGAGGAACATCATGTCCAACCTGGAGAAAAACCTTTGAGACTAAAGACTATCTGCTGCCAACAATCAAGATGAACTCAAAGGACAGGGATCGCAGAAGAAGATCTGGACAGACCGTAGAACTTACTGAAGGATTTTCAACTGAAGGATGTTCCATTTTTTTGTGGGACATGTTATGGACAATTCTTCCTTCACATCCAGGACTGACATATCCTTGAACACCTGATCAAATAACTGTTGAAAAAGTTGGTGTTTGAGGAATATTAATTGCAATGGGTTAGGGTTAGGGTTAGAGGTTAGGGTTAGTTAATATACAATGCCTCCAATGTATTATTTTTTGCTTCATCATCTTATTTGTAATATTTGCATGTGAGTGTGTGTGTGAGTGTGTGTGTGAGAGAGTGAGTGAGTGTGAGTGTGTGTGAGTGTGTGTGTGAGAGTGTGAGTGTGAGTGTGAGAGTGAGTGTGAGTGTGAGAGCGTGTGTGAGAGAGTGAGTGAGTGTGAGTGTGTGTGATTGTGTGTGAGTGTGTGTGTGTGAGAGTGTGAGTGTGACCGTGAGTGTGAGTGTGAGAGCGTGTGTGAGAGCGTGTGTGAGTGAGTGAGTGTGAGTGTGTGTGTGTGAGTGTGTGTGTGTGAGAGAGTGAGTGAGTGTGAGTGTGAGAGTGAGTGTGAGAGTGAGTGTGAGTGTGAGAGCGTGTGTGAGAGCGTGTGTGAGTGAGTGAGTGTGAGTGTGTGTGTGTGAGTGTGTGTGTGTGAGAGAGTGAGTGAGTGTGAGTGTGTGTGAGTGAGTGTGAGTGTGAGAGTGAGTTAGCGTGTGTGAGAGCGTGTGAGAGAGTGAGTGAGTGTGTGTGAGTGTGAGTGTGTGTGTGTGAGTGTGTGTGTGTGAGAGAGTGAGTGAGTGTGAGTGTGAGAGTGAGTGTGAGTGTGTGTGTGTGAGTGTGTGTGTGTGAGAGAGTGAGTGAGTGTGAGTGTGTGTGAGTGAGTGTGAGTGTGAGAGTGAGTTAGCGTGTGTGAGAGCGTGTGAGAGAGTGAGTGAGCGTGTGTGAGTGTGAGTGTGTGAGAGAGTGTGTGAGTGTGTGTGTGAGAGTGTGAGTGTGTGAGAGAGTGAGTGAGTGTGTGTGAGTGTGAGTGAGTGTGTGAGAGAGTGAGTGAGTGTAAGTGTGTGAGTGTGTGTGAGTGTGTGTGAGTGTGAGCGTGGAGAGTGAGAGAGTGAGAGATTGAGTGTGAGAGTGTGAGAGAGTGCGAGTGTGTGTGAGTGCACACAGTGCATGTGTAAGTGTGAGTGTGTTACAAGTGTGAGTGTGTGTGTGAGAGTGAGTGAGTGTGAGTGTGTGTGAGTGCACACAGTGCATGTGTAAGTGAGTGAGTGAGTGTGAGAGTGAGTGTGAGTGTGAGAGCGTGTGAGAGCGTGTGAGAGAGTGAGTGAGTGTGAGTGTGTGTGAGTGTGTGTGAGTGTGAGCGTGGAGAGTGAGAGAGTGAGAGATTGAGTGTGAGAGTGTGAGAGAGTGCGAGTGTGTGTGAGTGCACACAGTGCATGTGTAAGTGTGAGTGTGTGAGTGTGTTTACACAGTGCACGTGTAAGTGTGAGTGTGTGTGTGAGAGTGAGTGTGTGTAAGAGTGTGTGTGAGCGTGAGCGAGTGTGAGTGTGAGAGTTAGTGTGAGTTAGTCAAGTCAAGTCAAGTATATTTATATAGCGCTTTTCACAATACAGATTGCATCAAAGCAGCTTCACAGTATCAATCAAATAACATAATATTTGTTTCTTAGTGGAAAGAATATCCACGTTTGTTAGGGCTGATCAGTGGTATTAATGATTGGTTATATTAATTGAATATCCCCAACTGAGCAAGCCAAAGGCAACAGTGGCAAGGAACCGAAAAACTCCATCAAGTGACCTACTGGTGTCCTAAAACCAGTGTTGGGGGTAACGAGTTACAAAGTAACGGATTACAGTAACGATATTACTTTTTTAAGTAACGAAGTAAAGTAACGCATTACACTAAAAATATCGGTAACTACACTACTTTACTTTACTATCCCTATCATCACTTAACCTGTCTGGATAGTGTTCATTGTATAAATCTATACAAAATGGCATGAAAGAACAATATCCCTGTCTGCACAAAGTTTCAAAACACAGGCTTTGGGAAACATGAGATTAAACGAATAAAACTCTTCTCCTGAGAACAAAACCAGCTTTTTATTCGACTAATGGCAATAAAAACAGAAAATGAAGTGGTCAATGAAAAATAATAAAATAAAGGTAAATTCTTAATCTTAATTTAAAATGCATTTTTAGCATGTAGAGGCCCTAAGATGATAAATGATTTTAGGCCGGTCGCTTTAACTTCCATTTTAATGAAAATCCTTGAGAAATTAGTGCGGTCTGAGATTTTGAGGTGGACAGAACATCAATTGGACCCTATGCAGTTTGCATATAGACCTCACAGGATGCTACAGTCACAATGTTAAATTTGCTATTAGGACACTTGGATGGACAGAGGACACATGCTAGACTTGTGTTTTATTCGTTGACTTTTCTTCAGCGTTCAATACAATTCAACCACACATTTTAATTAAGAGGCTTGTAGAGTCAGTTTTGAATCAGTTTGTGTTAAGTAATAATTTGATTGGTTGGATTTTGAATTTCTTAACTAATAGAACACAAAGAGTTAAAGTTAATGGTGTCTTATCTAAACAGATGAGTTCCTCTACAGGGTCTCCTCAAGGATGTGTGCTGTCCCCACTTTTATTTATTTTATATACTAACATGTGTCAAAGCATGTATGAGAACAGATTTATTATAAAATATGCGGATGACTCAGTAGTTTTGAGTTTACTTAAGGAGAATGAGACCTCACATGGTCCAATTATTGAGCATTTTGTCAACTGGTGTGATGAATCTTATTTACAGTTAAATATATTAAAGACAAAAGATATGCTCATCGATTTTAGGAAAAGTACTCATCCAAGTGATCCTACTTTAATTGAAGGCCAAAAAATAGAGTGTGTGCAATCATACAAATACCTTGGGACCATAATTGATGAGAAACTAAAATTTGAAGAGAATTGTGAGGCTCTGAACAAAAAGGGGCACCAGCGTTTGTACTGCCTAAGGAGATTATCTGCATTCAATCTTGATAAAACAATAATGAAGATGTTTTATCATGCTTTTATAGAATCTGTCTTGTCATTTTCCATTTTAGTATGGTACGGTCATATATCCTTAAAAGCAAAAAATCAGCTAGACCAGATAGTAAAATGGTCTGGCCGTTTGATAGGCGAGTCAAAACCAGGAGTGGCATCACTATATGCCAAACAACTACAAAGGATGGCCCTCTCAATTTTAAATGATGACTCTCACCCTATGCGAAATGAGTTTCAGTTATTACCGTCTGCGAGGAGGTATAAAGGTATAAAGGTGGAGAACGAAAAGATATAAAAGCGATAACAAATGCGTGTCATAACAAATGCGATTGATATGCTTAACAAATTGTAGAGGTGTTTTTCAGATATGTACAAAGTATGTACAAAGTATGACGTTAAAAAGATCATATGAAATGCTCTTGAGAGCACTTTCTTTTATGAGAGCACTTCACTAAGTTTTAGGAGTATTTATTTATCTGTCCTTAATGTGGGGGTCCTGTGTAGGGTCCTGTGTTTTTGTGTTTTTTGTATTGGATGATAGAATGTCATTGCACTGTAAAACAAATTTACCTACGGGTATAAATAAAGTAAACAACAACAACAACAACAACAACAACAACAGTGTTGTTTACATGTTTATTACAGTGTAATTATACATTTGTTGTTACAGTGTAATTATACATTTGTTGTTACATGTTTATCACAGTGTAATTATATATTTGTTGTTACATGTTTATTACAGTGTAATTATACATTTGTTGTTACAGTGTTGTTACATGTTTATTAGTGTAATTATAAATTTGTTGTTACAGTGTTGTTACATGTTTATTACAGTGTTAGTATACATTTGTAAAAACAGTGTTATTACATGTTTATTGCAGTGTAATTATACATTTGTAAATGCAGTGTTATTACATGTTTATTACAGTGTAGCCATACATTTGATGTTACAGAACATTGAGTTGTTATTACATGTTTATTGCAATGCATTTGTTTTTACAGTGTTATTACATGTTTTTTACAGTGTAATTATACATTTGTAAATGCAGTGTTATTACATGTTTATTACAGTGTAATTATACATTTGTTGTTACAGTGTTATTACATGTTTATTACAGTGTAATTATACATTTGATGTTACAGTGTTATTACATGTTTATTGCAATGCATTTGTTTTTACAGTGTTATTACATGTTTTTTACAGTGTAATTATACATTTGTAAATGCAGTGTTATTACATGTTTATTACAGTGTAATTATACATTTGTAAGAACAGTGTTATTACATGTTTATTGCAATGCATTTGTTTTTACAGTGTTATTACATGTTTTTACAGTGTAATTATACATTTGTAAATGCAGTGTTATTACATGTTTATTACAGTGTAATTATACATTTGTTGTTACATTGTTATTACATGTTTATTACAGTGTTGTTGTATACATTTGTTGTTACAGTGTTATTACATGTTTATTACAGTGTAATTATACATTTTTTGTTACAGTGTTATTACATGTTTATTACAGTGTAATTATACATTTGTTGTTACAGTGTTGTTACAGTGTAATTATACATTTGTTGTTACAGTGTTATTACATGTTTATTACAGTGTAATTATACATTTGTTGTTACAGTGTTGTTACAGTGTTGTTACATGTTTATTACAGTGTAATTATACATTTGTTGTTACAGTGTAATTATACATTTGTTGTTACATGTTTATCACAGTGTAATTATATATTTGTTGTTACATGTTTATTACAGTGTAATTATACATTTGTTGTTACAGTGTTGTTACATGTTTATTAGTGTAATTATAAATTTGTTGTTACAGTGTTGTTACATGTTTATTACAGTGTTAGTATACATTTGTAAAAACAGTGTTATTACATGTTTATTGCAGTGTAATTATACATTTGTAAATGCAGTGTTATTACATGTTTATTACAGTGTAATTATACATTTGTTCTTACAGTGTTATTACATGTTTATTACAGTGTAATTATACATTTGATGTTACAGTGTTATTACATGTTTATTGCAATGCATTTGTTTTTACAGTGTTATTACATGTTTTTTACAGTGTAATTATACATTTGTAAATGCAGTGTTATTACATGTTTATTACAGTGTAATTATACATTTGTAAGAACAGTGTTATTACATGTTTATTGCAATGCATTTGTTTTTACAGTGTTATTACATGTTTTTACAGTGTAATTATACATTTGTAAATGCAGTGTTATTACATGTTTATTACAGTGTAATTATACATTTGTTGTTACATTGTTATTACATGTTTATTACAGTGTTGTTGTATACATTTGTTGTTACAGTGTTATTACATGTTTATTACAGTGTAATTATACATTTTTTGTTACAGTGTTATTACATGTTGATTACAGTGTAATTATACATTTGTTGTTACAGTGTTGTTACAGTGTAATTATACATTTGTTGTTACAGTGTTATTACATGTTTATTACAGTGTAATTATACATTTGTTGTTACAGTGTTGTTACAGTGTTGTTACATGTTTATTACAGTGTAATTATACATTTGTTGTTACATGTTTATCACAGTGTAATTATACATTTGTTGTTACATGTTTATTACAGTGTAATTATACATTTGTTGTTACAGTTTTGTTACATGTTTATTAGTGTAATTATACATTTGTTGTTACAGTGTTGTTACATGTTTATTACAGTGTTAGTATACATTTGTAAAAACAGTGTTATTACATGTTTATTGCAGTGTAATTATACATTTGTAAATGCAGTTACATGTTTATTACAGTTATTAATGTATAAGTTATTGTTTATACATTTGTTGTTACAGTGTTATTATATGTTTATTACAGTGTAATTATACATTTGTTCTTACAGTGTTATTACATGTTTATTACAGAGCTATTATACATTTGTTGTTACAGTGAAAATTACATGTTTTTTACAGTGTACAACAGGACGGAGGACAACACACACGCGCGCGCGACCACACATGAAATTAATCCTTGTTTTTCTGCTTTACCACGCAGCAAGCACTTTCTATTTTTTTATATCATGTGAACTTATCCACGATACTATTCCTTATAAAAAACAATTAGATTGCTTTGATATCGCTACTTATATCCAACCTTCCGATTCTCGGCTACTAGCCTTTAGCCCGCTAGCATTTCACGCGTGGCCTCGGCCGTCTAATATTACACCCTTTCACTGAAAGGACACGGGTTATATTTGACATTGCAGTCCTAAATTAGTAGTGATAGTTGTAGTATCACTGCTAATTTACAGCTCATTTGTTATAATTGCGAACATATCGGATGCGTGTCTAACTTTACCTCTGAGTGCAGGTGAGGACACTTTCGAGCTCGGTGAATCTGGAGCTGGAATCCGTGGAGAAACAGATCCGTGGTCTGCTGGAGAAGCAAGCCGAGCTGTTGGATCGGCGATCAGCACTTGAAGCAGCACGCGCCGATGCTCACAAGTCAGTGGTTAGTAACTCTTTAACTCCGAGTTCGTCTACTCCGTGTGTTTCTCTGTCCAGAAGGACGCGATCATCTCGGGCTTCATTTACTCCGGCACCGACACAACACAATGTTGTGTACCATGGATCACGCAGCGGAAGACGCGAGCCAGGACCAGAGCTACTCCTCCGCCCCTCCCGGTCTTCGAGATCTCCACTCGGAACCGCTTCTCCCCTCTTCGCGAGTCGAAACGCGACGACGCCGTGATCATCGGCACGTAAGGTGCGCTCTCACTGCTTTCCTGGTGCTCGTGTTCTTGATATCGCTGCACAGGTTCCCGAAATCCTGAACGGTGACGAGCGCGTCGGAGCTGTGGTGCTGCATGCGGGAGGGAGCGACGTCAGGCTGCGGCAGACGGAGGTTCTGAAGAAGGACTACAGGAGCCTGATCGAGGCGGTACGCACCACAGTTACAGTGTTATTACATGTTTATTACAGTGTAAGTATACATTTGTAAAAACAGTGTTATTACATGTTTATTGCAATGCATTTGTTTTTACAGTGTTATTACAGTGTCAACTATCCTCTCCCTATGGAGGATCCCTTTCCCACTCTACAAAAAAACATGTTATTACAGTGTTATACATTTGTTGTTACATGTTTGTAACGAAGTGAAACAAACGAAGTGGTAACGAAATTGGAATCGAAATTTGGAATCGTTAAAATTCTATGGATGGGTTAGGGTTAGGGTTAGGGTTATAGGGTTATACCCAATACTCTCCGGTCTGCGACGTTCATTTGCTGTAAGGAGAAATTCATATCTGAAACTTGGCTGGATATAATGAATGTTTTAATATGAGAGAAGATGGTGGTCTATCAGAGACGAATGTGAGCCGTTTGATGTTAATTCAGCCAGCTCACACACCTGTATTTATACTCCCTGTTTTCGTTCGAAGTCCACAGTAGTCGATTGTCGAGTTCGCGCGCGCGATCATTGGTAACTAATATAACAGTATACTGTTGTGAGTATGTGAGCTGGCTGAATTAACATCATTTTTATTAATCTTTCACATTTACTGCAGTCAGATGGACCGTGGTCACTCTTAATGAGATCACTCACGTGGCTGTGCACTTGTAATGACACATTAAGGTTGTTAAGAGGCTAAAAGCAGAGAACGCGTAGTGGGATTGCTCACATGATAATTCAACCGTTTATATATTTACACACTTCGTTCAAAAAACACTTTGCACAAAACTCTTGATCAGCACTCAACATTTGTTTATTGTTGTTCATTTAAACCGTTATGCGCAGAGAGCGTGAGGGCGAGAGAGAGTGAGAGTAAGGTCTGCGGTCTTGGCCATTTACTTGGTTTTGTGTAAGTTAAAAAAAAAAGCAAAAAGACGCACGTCACGGAATAGCTACAGTGGCGTAGGTCGTAGCGCGCGAACTGCTTGATAATAGCTTTTGATGCGCTCGACCCGAGTTCGAATCCGCCTTTTGCCGAACTCTCTCTTCTCCCCTTTCCCAACACATATGAGATGTAAAATGTATAACCTAACATAAAGGTCTCTAGCGTTATTTTGCCAACGAAATAAAATCGAAACCATGATATGGTTTTATAAAACAGCACAAGACTTTAAGAATAGGCATCCTGTTTGTGCTGGGTGATTTAAAGAAAAGTGCGCTCTTTGCTCACGCGATCAGCATGGTTATCTGGTGTTTTCTCCTAAATAAAAGCTCAAGGGTTTCTTGCAAGTGAAGAAATTAGGACAAAAGTATTTTAATTTTCCTGTATTATAGTGTAATGTAGACTAAAATATACTTTTGAAATATTCATTTTCATTTATAGTACTTATAGGGCTATACGGAGTATACGGATATACTCAGCTGTATATTTCTTCACGCCCCGACGAAACTTATCAATTCACAAAATTAACGGAATGCATACCCGATATAAAAAATTGGATGACTAGTAATTTCCTACTACTACATTCTGAAAAAACAGAGATTCTAATAATTGGACAAAAAACTTCCACACGTAATAACCTAGAATACTGTCTAACACTTGATGGCTGCTCTGTTAAGTCCTCGTCGTCGGTTAGGAACCTGGGTGTGCTCTTTGATACCAATCTCTCATTTGAAAGTCACGTGTCTAGTATCTGTAAAACCGCATTTTTCCATCTTAAAACATATCTAAATTACGCCATATGCTCTCATTAACAAATGCAGAACAATTAGTTCATGCGTTCATGACATCAAGGCTAGATTATTGTAATGCTCTACTGGGTTGCCCTGCACGCTTAATAAACAAACTACAGCTAGTTCAAAACGCAGCAGCTCGAGTTCTTACCAGAACCAGGAAATATGACCATATTAGCCCGGTTCTGTCAACACTCCATTGGCTGCCTATTAAACATCGTATAAATTGTAAAATATTGTTGATTACTTACAAAGCACTAAATGGTTTAGCTCCGCAGTACCTGAGCGAGCTTTTAAAGCATTATAGTCCTTCACGTCTATTGCGATCTCAAAATTCCGGCCAGTTGATAATACCTAGAATATCAAAATTCGACTGCTGGCGGGAGATCCTTTTCCTATTTAGCACCAAAACTCTGGAACAGTCTTCCTACCATTGTCCGGGAAGCAGACACACTCTGAAGTCGATAATGTATTATGTGTATGCTAGGTCAAAGAGATGTGTTTTTAGTCTAGCTTTGAACTGACAATGTTAGGCTGCATAGATTAGGTCAGCCGGAACTGGGAACACTTCCGTTAAATCCAGATGTACTCATTACATCATAAGAAGAATGGCATCTACGCTAACTTTAGTGTCTTTGTTTATCCCGAGGTTTTCCCGCAGCCTGCCGGATCCAGGCCGTATCCAGATCTGACGAAGGAGATTCGCCTGGACCCAATGACAATGCAGTGCTGAAGTGTCAACTATCCTCTCCCTATGGAGGATCCCTTTCCCACTCTACAGATAAAGCGTTGTTGAAAATCCGGTTTGCGTACCCTGAAGTGATAAAATAAAATTCTGTATCAAATGTATAGGCAAGACAAGTAGTTTGTTTGGTTGGTAGGGAAATTACAAACCTGCGCACACATATTCAAACGAATTTAACTATAGAATCAATTTTTAATGCGCATGTGAACGCCATCAGGTCACAGGTTCGCGTTTAACCCATTTAATCCCACCGGTCACAATAGTGACCGTAAAAAAATGTTTCATTTCTAAGGCTATAAAAATGTTACTGAATGATCTATCAGTGCATTTCCAACAGATATTGAAATAATAAAGGGTCTCAATGAAATATGTGCAGTGTCACATGTTTACTGTAAATTGTCACAGAGCTGTTTATTTCCTGTTTGTGCCAAGAGAAGAGGATGGCAGCAAGAAAGCTCCCAAAGAAAAGATCAGTAAAGCATGTTAAGATAAAGATAGGACTTAGATTTTTGGTACACATCATGTTTAAGGTGTCTAGTAAACACATCATGTTTAATATGCATTTGCAATTACTCAACTTTGTTTAATGTGGTCATAGAACTTACAAACATGTCACCGGCAACAATAGTGACCGGTGG
Source organism: Rhinichthys klamathensis goyatoka (assembly GCF_029890125.1). Lineage (NCBI taxonomy): Eukaryota > Metazoa > Chordata > Actinopteri > Cypriniformes > Leuciscidae > Rhinichthys > Rhinichthys klamathensis. The sequence goes on along the minus strand of NW_026607103.1, from coordinate 550,871 downwards.
GATAACTATTGGCCACTGGAACTAGCCACTGGAGGGCACTCTCCCTTGTGTTATGTTTTCACTCATTATGTTTAATCAGTTGTGTTTGATTACGGGATTACTATCCTTATTTAAGCCTGAGTGATCTGGTGCGAAGTCTTGTTACATCTCTGAGCATTATTCCCTGTTTTAGTATTTTTTTTTTTTTTCAAAACTCAAGTTACCCTTGCCTGTCTTCTGGAACCTGTGCTGCCTGCCTCGACCTAAGCCTGTTATCACCACGAGTTGCTGGATCACATTCTCCTCAATGTATGTTTATATGTATATAAATAGTGTTAACTGTTTGCCTGGGTTCATGTCTGCTTGTGTTTAAGTTGAAATAAAGTGCTGCACATGGCCAGCCAGACCGCCTCTGTCCGTGCGTTACAACATTCCTCAATAAAATAATTTTCCTAAATACGGCTTCCCATATTCTTTTCATCTTCCAATCTTTCTTTAAACCGAGTCTCTGTGTAGTTTTTATAAACCCAATAAAACATTTTTATCAAATCATGTCTCTGTGTTTATAAACAGCTTACATATAAAAGCTGTAACACAAAATAAAAGACTGTTTATAAAGTCTTATATTGGGAATAACTGAACAAATTGCATGCTTTTCACAACAATCTGTGTTTTAACTGACAATTAATTGGCGTCCACCATTGTTTATTCAATAGAAAACAGAGTTTGCTTTTATTTTTTTATTCAACATAAAGATAAAACAATTTAAAGGGGCTATGTGTAGTTTTTAGCAGCCTCTAGCGGTGATGTTTCAGATTGCAACAAATTTTTACAAGAGCGCTCGTGCGCGTGATCGAATTTAAGAGCGAGCACTCATGGCGCCGGCCACACT
>NW_026607103.1:527500-542500 GCF_029890125.1 Rhinichthys klamathensis goyatoka | reverse complement strand
CGTCATAATTTGCTATCTAACAGGGGACTTTAGTGTTAGTGTGACACCTATGTGTTCGCTTTGCCATTTCTTTATTTTCATTATTTTGACCTTAAAAATATTATTAGAGTGTATGTTTATGGCAAGAACCGGTCTTTATTGTAAACATTGCTATCACTTTCAGAGATAGTCAGAATTTGAAATACTGCTAAATGTAAAAGCAATCAAACAGACGTCATAATTTGCTATCTAACAGGGGACTTTAGTGTTAATGTGACACCTATGTGGTTGCTTTGCCATTTCTTCATTTTCATTCTTTTGACCTCAAAAATATTATTACAGTGTATGTTTATGGCAAGAACCGGTCTTTATTGTAAACATTGCTATCACTTTCAGAGATAGTCAGAATATGAAATACTGCTAAATGTAAAAGCAATCAAACAGACGTCATAATTTGCTATCTAACAGGGGACTTTAGTGTTAATGTGACACCTATGTGGTTGCTTTGCCATTTCTTCATTTTCATTCTTTTGACCTCAAAAATATTATTACAGTGTATGTTTATGGCAAGAACCGGTCTTTATTGTAAACATTGCTATCACTTTCAGAGATAGTCAGAATATGAAATACTGCTAAATGTAAAAGCAATCAAACAGACGTCGTAATTTGCTATCTAACAGGGGACTTTAGTGTTAGTGTGACACCTATGTGTTCGCTTTGCCATTTCTTCATTTTCATTCTTTTGACCTCAAAAATATTATTACAGTGTATGTTAATGGCAAGAACCGGTCTTTATTGTAAACATTGCTATCACTTTCAGAGATAGTCAGAATATGAAATACTGCTAAATGTAAAAGCAATCAAACAGACGTCATAATTTGCTATCTAACAGGGGACTTTAGTGTTAGTGTGACACCTATGTGGTTGCTTTGCCATTTCTTCATTTTCATTCCTTTGACCTCAAAAATATTATTACAGTGTATGTTTATGGCAAGAACCGGTCTTTATTGTAAATATTGCTATCACTTTCAGAGACTGCTAAATGTAAAAGGACTCAAACACATCATTCGTCACCATCGAACAGGGGACTCGTGTCCTTTTGTGTAGTGAAATGACTAAAACATGTTCATGCTGCTTCTGCTGCTTAAATTTAGCATGTGCACTTTAACTTGTGTAAACATGGGCATGGAATGATGAATAAAAATGGTCAAATCTAAATTAACTTATTTAGTTATAGTCAAAAATATTATTATTATTTTAGGCCTATATTTTTGTTGAACATTTAAACTGATAATTTAGTTGAGCCAACTATTCAAAATTTAAATGCAATAATCTCTATATATACAATTATAGTTATATAATATATATTCATATTAATGTATAATTATATAATGTTGTAAAGAAAAATGATTCTTTCAAAAATGTCTTGCACCCGTTGAAAAAAACAATGAAGGACTGATCTGTGTTCACTGAGAAAATCCCATCAAATTAATCAGTTGGATGGATGGATGGTTGGATGGATGGATGGATGGATGGTTAGATGGATGGTTGGATGGATGGATGGTTGGATGGATGGATGGATGGATGGATGGATGGTTGGATGGATGGATGGTTGGATGGATGGTTGGATGGATGGATGGATGGTTGGATGGATGGTTGGATGGATGGATGGTTGGATGGATGGATGGATGGATGGATGGATGGATGGATGGATGGATGGATGGATGGATGGATGGATGGATGGATGGATGGATGGATGGATGGATGGATGGTCAGATTGGGAAATCTTGCTAAATGTAAAAGCAATCAAACAGACGTTGTAATTTGCTATCTAACAGGGGACTTTAGTGCACTTTAACTTGTGTGGACATGGGCATGGAATGATGAATAAAAATGGTCAAATCTAAATAACTTATTTTGTTATAGTCAAAAATAATATTATTATTATATATTTTTGTTGAACATTTAAACTGAAATTTTAGTTGAGCTATTCAAAATGTAGATCCAATAATCTCTACATACAGAATTATAATATATAATATATATATATTAATATTAATATATACATATATATATATATATATACTGTTGTAAAGAAAAATGAATTACCAAACCATTATCGAAACATTTTTAAATTAGAATTTTTTGAGGAAAGATCATTTTAATCTGTTTTTAAATACCGGCGGCAATAGTTCAAAAGCAGAGGAGACGACACGTCTTATCATTCATGATATTATTTTTCTTATTTAACGCTCTCCCTTCATAGATACTTTCTATATGCTTGGTTATACAGGCCCTTTAGGGTTTATGGGATAAATCTAACGGAAATAGCTCTTTAAGGTAACAATTTCAGGTCACTACTTTATACAGTGAATAATGATTTTATTAATAAAAATGAACTTCGAGTCCCCAGTCAGATGGCAAAGAAAGAACGATACTTGTTTGGCTGCTTTGTACATTTCATCACAAACACACTGTAAAGATTTTGGAGGTCAATCTCAAAATTCTATGTTGACTTTTTATGTTGACATTTGTTTAGTTGAAATATATGAATTAGGGATGTTCATTTAACATTTTGATTTCTGACTGACAGCTGATGCTTGTTAACTAGTCACCAGTAACTGACATGATTTGAAGGTTAGATTAGAAATAAATGGAATTAGAATAGATAAGTGTCTGTGACCCATTCAAATACCTAAAAGATGTAGATTTACATGTGCAAATAGCAGCATAAACAACAGAACATGAAAATTCACACACCGTCACATCAAGCACCCACAGTGCTTCTGTGAACACAGTAAACCAGAGTAAAAGTGTATAAATAACTGTATATAAAATAAATAGGCCTACTCAAATGAACAATTAAGAAGAATAGTACACGCAATAGTAAAGAATAGTACACGCTTTAAGGTCTGTTTACACAACATTATTTTCAACTGAAAACAGAAAATTTTTCATGCGTTTTGGCCGTTCATTTAAACACAAAAATGCCATTTTGGGGGTCTGACAATGCAAGCTTTTGAAAACAAGTTTCAAAGTGCAAGGTTTTGAAAGCGATGCCTTTACTATCTGCATGTAAACAACATAAACGTAAATTTGTGAAAATGGTACGTCATTCCAACCTGGTCACTAAATGTGTCTCTATAGCACGCATTGTGTCTATCGTGCAATTTATACGCGAAAAGGAGTTTTTACGTGCAAATGATACACATGGGTAGGTTTAGGGTAGGTTTAGTAGTGGTGTGGGGCACGTGTGTATTATACGTTTGGTTAGGATTAGTGGTGTGGTGTGTGTGTGTATTATACGCAATAAAGTGCATATCATATGCACGTAAAAAACATTTTCGCGTATAAATTGCACGATAAACACAATCCGTGCTAAAGACCCCTTTTGCGCCGACGTCACAATTACGTCACGGCGTTAGCTGGAGGCAAAACAAAGGGAAAACTGGAGGCAGCCAATACAAATCAGCAGAGATGGAAATGAACTGTTTTGTCCACCGGCCACTGTGGCTGGTGGATTTCAAAATCTACCAGCCACTCAATGTTTTTACCAGCCACTTTCTTGCTTTTTAACCGACAATGTGTAACTGCATGTGAAAATTAATACTACAAGAATACTTAAGCAGTTTATTTAATCTCAAGTCTCAATGAAATACTGACATTTTCTCTTTCTCTCACCCTCGGCCTCATCCACCTAATCTGTCATTTATTTTTGTTTTGATGATAAATTGAGCCACCCTCCAAAAGTAAATAACCTGTCCTGTGATTTTTTCTCTCTCACACAACACTCTCCAGACACGAACTGCACTAAAGTATGTTGGTTGCCTTTACATTAGAATAATATTTCATATAATCTAGATATGGAATGGAATAAATAGCATTCAATACAAAATGAATGTGTCACATATATTGAAATCAAGTTTTAAGTGATCAAATATTTGCTTTGTTGTGCATTAGAACCACACCAGGCATTTAGTCATATTACAAAAAAATTTATTGAAGCGTCCAGATACTTCACCACGTGACAGCAGCTAGGCTCCTGATTGGTTAACGCACCGCAAATTGATGCCAAAGTTATTTTGAGATTTTTCAACTCGGGCGGCAGACGCGAATTCGCGTCAAACGCGTGAATGCACAAAAAGCACTCAATAAAATAATTCGTGCGAAACGCACCAGATGCGCGAACGAGGCGTATTCGCGTCTACCGCGCCGCGCTCTACGCCTCATTCGCGCCGGAATTTTTTACGCGCGTAACGCGTCTTTGCATTGACTTAACATTGAAATCACTCGCGCCAGACGCTCTATTCGCGTGTGGTGTGAACACACCATGATTTTTCTCTGCAGACCTCTACGCCTGCGATGTAACGCCACATTTTTTTTGGATTACCCGCCACGGTGGCCGGTAGGTGAAGCGAGTTTACCTGGCACAACACAAAATTACCAGCATTTGGCTGGTGGCGGGTGCTAATTTCCATCCCAGCAAATCAGCACTGATTCACCTACATAATAAGGAGCTTAAAATATTATTATTTTTATAATTAAATGTCATCTTGTTGTGTTGTTGGGTGCAAGAATCGACGGAGTACAGGCTCCAATTTGAAATTTTATCGCATAATATTTTCTTAACTATTGTGATTATTTGTGAATCATCTATGATTGTATAGCCTACATTGTTGTGTTTGATTGTGACTAGACGTTTTGAAAAACCTGGTAAGAATGAATAATCAAATACATACACCCTCAGTTTCTCTTTATGCTTGGTTTCTCTATCAGGTTGGTGTAGAAGTCAGGCCACTCAACCGAGGTAGTGTTAACGTTATCCTGTCAGATCGTCCATCCATTGAGTGAGCGTGTACGGGTCGGCCAATCTGGTAGTTCTGTCCGTTAAAATGAACTTTTGCCAATAACAATCGCGGTCCTGGACAGTGAGTGACCTAACACATTAAGATAAAATCTGATTTTCTCCAGTCGTTGTTAAAAAACAAGCTAACAAAACTTGCAAACTAGTGTTAGTGAAGCGGCCAGGGGGATTGTTCTGCCTCCACCTAAGCTCCGCCCACATAAAACGTCACCATGTTTACTAACTGAAAAGGGGTCTATAGAGATGCATTTTCATGAGATCAGGCTGGTCATGCACAAGCATTTAACATGTTCACATGCGTACTTATGGTCACATGTTCATGAGTGTTACGTGTTCACCGGGTTTTTTTTTTTACAAAGTGACATCAACTATGGCCTGGCTTGCATAATACTGCCCTTTTAGTGTTTCTAGGGTTTGTTTGTAAACAATGTTGTAGTTGTATTTAACAATATTTTACACGCAGGTTTGGCTGATATGTGTAGTGTATTACTTAGTTTGAAAATGACTTAAATTATCTTTTTAACTGTTAACTGGTTATAATCTTATTTATCGAACAGAAGTTTTTGGTCAAGATAGGTCATTTCTCCTCTTCTGTCACTCACGTCTCCTGTGTCTCCACAAGGATCGATCTTGGCGCCCTCCCTTTACTCGTTGTACATGCTACCATTGGGTTCTATTTTAATAAGACATGGTGTTTCCTTCCATTTTTATGCTGACGACACCCAAATATATATACCTATCAAGAGAAATGATCCGTCTGCATTAATTTCTCTTTTATTATGCTTAGATGAGGTTAAACCTCCGCTTGCTCAAAACTTTTTGTCTATAAATGAAGACAAAACTGAGGTGATAGTTTTCGGCCCCACTGATAATTCTAAGACCTCCAGCATTGATTTGAGGAGCTTATCTGCATTCAGATCTACGCATGTGCGGAATTTGCGTGTGCTTTTAGATGGGCCTTTAAAACTGGACAAACCAATATCTTTGGTAATTGGATCCAGACAAAACACTAGAGATGGCTGTTCATGCTTTTATTTATTCCCATTTAGACTACTGCAACTCATTGTATTGCAGTATTTCCAAGTCACAAATCGCTCGCCTTCAACTGGTCCAAAATGCTGCACAAGATTTATTCGCAAAAGTCGTAAATATGATCACATCAATTCTAAAAAGATCTTCACTGGCTGCCTAACCGGTATAGAAATGGTTTTAAGATTCTTTTATTTGTATATAAATGTCTGCATAACCATGCTCCTATCTACTTATCAGAATTGCTGCATTCCTATACCCCTCCCAGAAGCTTAAGATCAAGTGAGCGTAACCTGCTTCTGGTCCCACACTCACGACTCAAACGTAGAGGGGATCGAGCGTTTTCTGTGCTTGGGTCACGGTTATGGAACAACATGCCCTTAGAGATTAGAGTCGCATCTTCCCTGACAAATTTAAGTCTCTTTTTAAAAACGTATTTGTTTTCTCTGGCGTATTGATTTTTTTCTTTTTCTTAAATGTGTATATTATATTATAGTTTTGTGTATTAGAGTGTGTATATTTAAGACATGTATTTAGTTGTCTTGTACAGCACTTTGGTAAGGCTTGTGGCTGTTTTAAATGTGCTTTATAAATTAGTTAAACTTGAAACTACTGATTGTAATAATAGATCTAACTCTGGGCCGATACTATGTAGCTGTCTGGGACTGGTGTGACATCACATTCAGAGATAGTCAGAATACGAAATTCTGCTAAATGTAAAAGCACTCAAACATATCCTTCTTTATGTAAGCAATAAGGTACAAGAGGCTGTGCTGTATGCAGGGCCGCATTAAGAGCTCACTGGGCCCCGGGGCTATGAGCTCTGCAGGGCCCCCCACCACTACAGGTCACCAACTACATGAGCTAAATACATTATAAACATTTAAACATAATAGAACATTGAACACCTTCTCAAAACTCTTCACACAGTGATCACAATATCAGTCTGTGGCTAAACTGAGCTCAAAAAAGGAAATAATTTAGTACATTAATGTAACCATGAACCATGTAACATAAACTGTATTGAATTCTGAACAGCCGAAAATAGTGCATATTGCTGCCTGTTGTTTGTGTTTTTTGTTTTGTATTTTTAATTGTGTTTGTTGGGTGAAATAATTACTAGTGTTCTGGAAGAATTACTTAATTTGAGACATGAATGATGTGTTTTGTGTGATGTTTTTACAGTATCAAATCATGTTATATCAATTTATAATTGTATTAAAATGTATACCTTTTTAAAAAGAACTGTAACATGTTCAAAATTGAAACCAAAGGAAGAAAAAAAAAGCATTCCCCTGACTTACTGCTGCGATTGCATTTTATTTATCTAGAGTCTAGATCATGTACAGTTTAACTTGTGTGGTGACCTGCAGTTGTTACCTTAAAAATATATTTCTGCTTGATGTAACCCCAAAAAACTTAGTTTTATTGTATATAGGTTGGTTCATTACTGTTAAGTAATATGTTTTACTTAATTTAATTTACCATTTTTAGGTCACCATTTTTTCGCTATTCCATGCCCATTTCCACACAAGTTAAAGTGTTGATGCTAAAGATAAGCAGCAGCAGCATGTGCATGTTATATTCATTTCATTACGCAAAATGACTTATTTTGTCCCCTGTTTGATATTATAAAACGGTTAGTTCCAATCCTTGATTCTGATTGGTCAATAGCTGTGCTTTATTCACGATAAAACACGGCTATGACCGCTTCACCCAACGGTTCTATTTATCACTGCGCATCACTGCGGTTCCTATGTTGTTTTTATTTGAGCTTTCCTGCATATTACACATTGGAACGTTGTTGCTGTTCACGGTCAGGGACTATTTTTTTTCTAGCGGAAGGAAGGCTTTTAGTGATTTTACTTCATGAAAGTTGCACTAATACATATTTGTTTTACTTTAATATTTTTATTGGTGTGGTAACCGTTTCATAAAAGCAATAAGGTACTCGAGGCAAGTGCTGTATGGTGAATAATCACGGCTGAAGGGGTTACTCCGCTTCGCCTCGAGCCTAACAACGCCCTTCAGCCGTTACTTATTCACCATACAGCACAGCCTCTTGTACCTTATTGCTTACATAAAGAAGGATATGTTTGAGTGCTTTTACATTTAGCAGAATTTCGTATTCTGACTATCTCTGAATGTGATGTCACACCAGTCCCAGACAGCTACATAGTATCGGCCCAGAGTTAGATCTATTATTACAATCAGTAGTTTCAAGTTTAACTAATTTATAAAGCACATTTAAAACAGCCACAAGCCTTACCAAAGTGCTGTACAAGACAACTAAATACATGTCTTAAATATACACACTCTAATACACAAAACTATAATATAATATACACATTTAAGAAAAAGAAAAAAATCAATACGCCAGAGAAAACAAATAGGTTTTTAAAAAGAGACTTAAATTTGTCAGGGAAGATGCGACTCTAATCTCTAAGGGCATGTTGTTCCATAACCGTGACCCAAGCACAGAAAACGCTCGATCCCCTCTACGTTTGAGTCGTGAGTGTGGGACCAGAAGCAGGTTACGCTCACTTGATCTTAAGCTTCTGGGAGGGGTATAGGAATGCAGCAATTCTGATAAGTAGATAGGAGCATGGTTATGCAGACATTTATATACAAATAAAAGAATCTTAAAACCATTTCTATACCGGTTAGGCAGCCAGTGAAGATCTTTTTAGAATTGATGTGATCATATTTACGACTTTTGCGAATAAATCTTGTGCAGCATTTTGGACCAGTTGAAGGCGAGCGATTTGTGACTTGGAAATACTGCAATACAATGAGTTGCAGTAGTCTAAATGGGAATAAATAAAAGCATGAACAGCCATCTCTAGTGTTTTGTCTGGATCCAATTACCAAAGATATTGGTTTGTCCAGTTTTAAAGGCCCATCTAAAAGCACACGCAAATTCCGCACATGCGTAGATCTGAATGCAGATAAGCTCCTCAAATCAATGCTGGAGGTCTTAGAATTATCAGTGGGGCCGAAAACTATCACCTCAGTTTTGTCTTCATTTATAGACAAAAAGTTTTGAGCAAGCGGAGGTTTAACCTCATCTAAGCATAATAAAAGAGAAATTAATGCAGACGGATCATTTCTCTTGATAGGTATATATATTTGGGTGTCGTCAGCATAAAAATGGAAGGAAACACCATGTCTTATTAAAATAGAACCCAATGGTAGCATGTACAACGAGTAAAGGGAGGGCGCCAAGATCGATCCTTGTGGAGACACAGGAGACGTGAGTGACAGAAGAGGAGAAATGACCTATCTTGACCAAAAACTTCTGTTCGATAAATAAGATTATAACCAGTTAACAGTTAAAAAGATAATTTAAGTCATTTTCAAACTAAGTAATACACTACACATATCAGCCAAACCTGCGTGTAAAATATTGTTAAATACAACTACAACATTGTTTACAAACAAACCCTAGAAACACTAAAAGGGCAGTATTATGCAAGCCAGGCCATAGTTGATGTCACTTTGTAAAAAAAAAAACCCGGTGAACACGTAACACTCATGAACATGTGACCATAAGTACGCATGTGAACATGTTAAATGCTTGTGCATGACCAGCCTGATCTCATGAAAATGCATCTCTATAGACCCCTTTTCAGTTAGTAAACATGGTGACGTTTTATGTGGGCGGAGCTTAGGTGGAGGCAGAACAATCCCCCTGGCCGCTTCACTAACACTAGTTTGCAAGTTTTGTTAGCTTGTTTTTTAACAACGACTGGAGAAAATCAGATTTTATCTTAATGTGTTAGGTCACTCACTGTCCAGGACCGCGATTGTTATTGGCAAAAGTTCATTTTAACGGACGGAACTACCAGATTGGCCGACCCGTACACGCTCACTCAATGGATGGACGATCTGACAGGATAACGTTAACACTACCTCGGTTGAGTGGCCTGACTTCTACACCAACCTGATAGAGAAACCAAGCATAAAGAGAAACTGAGGGTGTATGTATTTGATTATTCATTCTTACCAGGTTTTTCAAAACGTCTAGTCACAATCAAACACAACAATGTAGGCTATACAATCATAGATGATTCACAAATAATCACAATAGTTAAGAAAATATTATGCGATAAAATTTCAAATTGGAGCCTGTACTCCGTCGATTCTTGCACCCAACAACACAACAAGATGACATTTAATTATAAAAATAATAATATTTTAAGCTCCTTATTATGTAGGTGAATCAGTGCTGATTTGCTGGGATGGAAATTAGCACCCGCCACCAGCCAAATGCTGGTAATTTTGTGTTGTGCCAGGTAAACTCGCTTCACCTACCGGCCACCGTGGCGGGTAATCCAAAAAAAATGTGGCGTTACATCGCAGGCGTAGAGGTCTGCAGAGAAAAATCATGGTGTGTTCACACCACACGCGAATAGAGCGTCTGGCGCGAGTGATTTCAATGTTAAGTCAATGCAAAGACGCGTTACGCGCGTAAAAAATTCCGGCGCGAATGAGGCGTAGAGCGCGGCGCGGTAGACGCGAATACGCCTCGTTCGCGCATCTGGTGCGTTTCGCACGAATTGTTTTATTGAGTGCTTTTTGTGCATTCACGCGTTTGACGCGAATTCGCGTCTGCCGCCCGAGTTGAAAAATCTCAAAATAACTTTGGCATCAATTTGCGGTGCGTTAACCAATCAGGAGCCTAGCTGCTGTCACGTGGTGAAGTATCTGGACGCTTCAATAAATTTTTTTGTAATATGACTAAATGCCTGGTGTGGTTCTAATGCACAACAAAGCAAATATTTGATCACTTAAAACTTGATTTCAATATATGTGACACATTCATTTTGTATTGAATGCTATTTATTCCATTCCATATCTAGATTATATGAAATATTATTCTAATGTAAAGGCAACCAACATACTTTAGTGCAGTTCGTGTCTGGAGAGTGTTGTGTGAGAGAGAAAAAATCACAGGACAGGTTATTTACTTTTGGAGGGTGGCTCAATTTATCATCAAAACAAAAATAAATGACAGATTAGGTGGATGAGGCCGAGGGTGAGAGAAAGAGAAAATGTCAGTATTTCATTGAGACTTGAGATTAAATAAACTGCTTAAGTATTCTTGTAGTATTAATTTTCACATGCAGTTACACATTGTCGGTTAAAAAGCAAGAAAGTGGCTGGTAAAAACATTGAGTGGCTGGTAGATTTTGAAATCCACCAGCCACAGTGGCCGGTGGACAAAACAGTTCATTTCCATCTCTGCTGATTTGTATTGGCTGCCTCCAGTTTTCCCTTTGTTTTGCCTCCAGCTAACGCCGTGACGTAATTGTGACGTCGGCGCAAAAGGGGTCTTTAGCACGGATTGTGTTTATCGTGCAATTTATACGCGAAAATGTTTTTTACGTGCATATGATATGCACTTTATTGCGTATAATACACACACACACCACACCACTAATCCTAACCAAACGTATAATACACACGTGCCCCACACCACTACTAAACCTACCCTAAACCTACCCATGTGTATCATTTGCACGTAAAAACTCCTTTTCGCGTATAAATTGCACGATAGACACAATGCGTGCTATAGAGACACATTTAGTGACCAGGTTGGAATGACGTACCATTTTCACAAATTTACGTTTATGTTGTTTACATGCAGATAGTAAAGGCATCGCTTTCAAAACCTTGCACTTTGAAACTTGTTTTCAAAAGCTTGCATTGTCAGACCCCCAAAATGGCATTTTTGTGTTTAAATGAACGGCCAAAACGCATGAAAAATTTTCTGTTTTCAGTTGAAAATAATGTTGTGTAAACAGACCTTAAAGCGTGTACTATTCTTTACTATTGCGTGTACTATTCTTCTTAATTGTTCATTTGAGTAGGCCTATTTATTTTATATACAGTTATTTATACACTTTTACTCTGGTTTACTGTGTTCACAGAAGCACTGTGGGTGCTTGATGTGACGGTGTGTGAATTTTCATGTTCTGTTGTTTATGCTGCTATTTGCACATGTAAATCTACATCTTTTAGGTATTTGAATGGGTCACAGACACTTATCTATTCTAATTCCATTTATTTCTAATCTAACCTTCAAATCATGTCAGTTACTGGTGACTAGTTAACAAGCATCAGCTGTCAGTCAGAAATCAAAATGTTAAATGAACATCCCTAATTCATATATTTCAACTAAACAAATGTCAACATAAAAAGTCAACATAGAATTTTGAGATTGACCTCCAAAATCTTTACAGTGTGTTTGTGATGAAATGTACAAAGCAGCCAAACAAGTATCGTTCTTTCTTTGCCATCTGACTGGGGACTCGAAGTTCATTTTTATTAATAAAATCATTATTCACTGTATAAAGTAGTGACCTGAAATTGTTACCTTAAAGAGCTATTTCCGTTAGATTTATCCCATAAACCCTAAAGGGCCTGTATAACCAAGCATATAGAAAGTATCTATGAAGGGAGAGCGTTAAATAAGAAAAATAATATCATGAATGATAAGACGTGTCGTCTCCTCTGCTTTTGAACTATTGCCGCCGGTATTTAAAAACAGATTAAAATGATCTTTCCTCAAAAAATTCTAATTTAAAAATGTTTCGATAATGGTTTGGTAATTCATTTTTCTTTACAACAGTATATATATATATATATGTATATATTAATATTAATATATATATATTATATATTATAATTCTGTATGTAGAGATTATTGGATCTACATTTTGAATAGCTCAACTAAAATTTCAGTTTAAATGTTCAACAAAAATATATAATAATAATATTATTTTTGACTATAACAAAATAAGTTATTTAGATTTGACCATTTTTATTCATCATTCCATGCCCATGTCCACACAAGTTAAAGTGCACTAAAGTCCCCTGTTAGATAGCAAATTACAACGTCTGTTTGATTGCTTTTACATTTAGCAAGATTTCCCAATCTGACCATCCATCCATCCATCCATCCATCCATCCATCCATCCATCCATCCATCCATCCATCCATCCATCCATCCATCCATCCATCCATCCATCCATCCAACCATCCATCCATCCAACCATCCATCCAACCATCCATCCATCCATCCAACCATCCATCCAACCATCCATCCATCCAACCATCCATCCATCCATCCATCCATCCAACCATCCATCCATCCAACCATCCATCTAACCATCCATCCATCCATCCATCCAACCATCCATCCATCCAACTGATTAATTTGATGGGATTTTCTCAGTGAACACAGATCAGTCCTTCATTGTTTTTTTCAACGGGTGCAAGACATTTTTGAAAGAATCATTTTTCTTTACAACATTATATAATTATACATTAATATGAATATATATTATATAACTATAATTGTATATATAGAGATTATTGCATTTAAATTTTGAATAGTTGGCTCAACTAAATTATCAGTTTAAATGTTCAACAAAAATATAGGCCTAAAATAATAATAATATTTTTGACTATAACTAAATAAGTTAATTTAGATTTGACCATTTTTATTCATCATTCCATGCCCATGTTTACACAAGTTAAAGTGCACATGCTAAATTTAAGCAGCAGAAGCAGCATGAACATGTTTTAGTCATTTCACTACACAAAAGGACACGAGTCCCCTGTTCGATGGTGACGAATGATGTGTTTGAGTCCTTTTACATTTAGCAGTCTCTGAAAGTGATAGCAATACTATAAAGACCGGTTCTTGCCATAAACATACACTGTAATAATATTTTTGAGGTCAAAGGAATGAAAATGAAGAAATGGCAAAGCAACCACATAGGTGTCACACTAACACTAAAGTCCCCTGTTAGATAGCAAATTATGACGTCTGTTTGATTGCTTTTACATTTAGCAGTATTTCATATTCTGACTATCTCTGAAAGTGATAGCAATGTTTACAATAAAGACCGGTTCTTGCCATTAACATACACTGTAATAATATTTTTGAGGTCAAAAGAATGAAAATGAAGAAATGGCAAAGCGAACACATAGGTGTCACACTAACACTAAAGTCCCCTGTTAGATAGCAAATTACGACGTCTGTTTGATTGCTTTTACATTTAGCAGTATTTCATATTCTGACTATCTCTGAAAGTGATAGCAATGTTTACAATAAAGACCGGTTCTTGCCATAAACATACACTGTAATAATATTTTTGAGGTCAAAAGAATGAAAATGAAGAAATGGCAAAGCAACCACATAGGTGTCACATTAACACTAAAGTCCCCTGTTAGATAGCAAATTATGACGTCTGTTTGATTGCTTTTACATTTAGCAGTATTTCATATTCTGACTATCTCTGAAAGTGATAGCAATGTTTACAATAAAGACCGGTTCTTGCCATAAACATACACTGTAATAATATTTTTGAGGTCAAAAGAATGAAAATGAAGAAATGGCAAAGCAACCACATAGGTGTCACATTAACACTAAAGTCCCCTGTTAGATAGCAAATTATGACGTCTGTTTGATTGCTTTTACATTTAGCAGTATTTCATATTCTGACTATCTCTGAAAGTGATAGCAATGTTTACAATAAAGACCGGTTCTTGCCATAAACATACACTCTAATAATATTTTTAAGGTCAAAATAATGAAAATAAAGAAATGGCAAAGCGAACACATAGGTGTCACACTAACACTAAAGTCCCCTGTTAGATAGCAAATTATGACGTCTGTTTGATTGCTTTTACATTTAGCAGTATGTCATATTCTGACTATCTCTGAAAGTGATAGCAATATTTACAATAAAGACCGGTTCTTGCCATAAACATACACTTTAATAATATTTTTGAGGTCAAAAGAATGAAAATGAAGAAATGGCAAAGCAACCACATAGGTGTCACACTAACACTAAAGTCCCCTGTTAGATAGCAAATTATGACGTCTGTTTGATTGCTTTTACATTTAGCAGTATTTCATATTCTGACTATCTCTGAAAGTGATAGCAATATTTACAATAAAGACCGGTTCTTGCCATAAACATACACTTTAATAATATTTTTGAGGTCAAAAGAATGAAAATGAAGAAATGGCAAAGCGACCACATAGGTGTCACACTAACACTAAAGTCCCCTGTTAGATAGCAAATTATGACGTCTGTTTGATTGCTTTTACA